>NC_041360.1:21906383-22045597 GCF_900634415.1 Cottoperca gobio
CCAGACTCTCCCGGGGGCCCACACCCTCTCCGTTGGGCAGGGAAGACCTCCTGCGGGCCATGGAGGTCCGGTTGGGCGTGGAGCATCCTGCAGGTCTCTTTTTGACCACCAGCACCTCACAGCAGGCCTGGTCCTCATTCAACGCACTCTTTCCAGCATTGATCACCCTAAACAGAGAGAGGGTAACAGGACACCTTCAGGTATGAGATAATACAAACAATTATAATTAATTAAGTTAAAAAACGTATACATTGCACTGTATACAATACTATATAATAAATATTTGTGAACGAAATCCAGAAATCTCGTAGTGCAACAGGAGAGCACGATGTGTGAACTATACATGGTACAAATACAGGTACAAGTTTGAATAATTATCATCATTAGGTCATTTAAGGGATTAACATTTCAAGCTGTGCCCTTTAAATCCTATGGTTTTACTAGGATACTATAAAAGGTTCCCTTTATGACAATGGGAGATAAAGTCAGCAAATACACACTCTTTAAATACACATCTCAGTTTGAGACCCACGCGATAAATGCTGCAACACACAGCACCTGGGAGCTGGTGCACTGCTGCTGCCAGCTGCTGTGGACGTGGAGAAGCACACGCAGCTTAACAATGCTCCAGGCATTCTTCATTTAGCCACACCGTAGGCGATGTTAAGTTTACAGAGGCCCTATTAAAACTGTGCATGTGGTAGATAGACGGAACAAAATATGTATTTGTGGAAGTCTGTCACTTTTTACTTCAACAGATGGCTGTCTGGTTATTAAAGACGTAGAGACTGGTAGCATGTCTCTATTTCTTTAAGCAAAGCTTAAGTGAGAATCACATCAAAATGAGACATTATATGGCGACACATTGATGTAAGAGGCAGCCATAATTAGTCCCCCATTACTTCCGTATGGAGGATCCTGCATAAATAATCCTAATTGGTCATGGAGAGGACCATGCAGAGCACAGATCCTCTGTCTCCAGCTAAGAAAACACTGTAGGTTGTAAAGCGGGCAGGATATTGACTGGGCAGACCTTCACTCAGGGAGATTGATTTTAATTGGGAGACTTACACAATGGGCTATTCACCATGTCCCTGTCCTGAAAACTAAAAATAACACACTCCCTGTAGTGTGTTAATAAGACAGGTTGAGAGGAAACGTCTACACACAGTTACTCAACTACTGTAATAGACCTACACCTGGTTATATAAGTGTGAAGCATGGAAAGATGCTCCGTTCAGAACAGTGCGGAAAACATTTGTCAATTAAATCGATTTGTGTGTCGAATCAGAATTATTACCAACAATAAAAAAAATATAAAAAACGTCATTTAAGTCATTTGTCCACACAAGATATATATATATATATATATATATATATATATATATATATATATATATGGCGACAGCAACTATTATATTAAAACAAAACTAAATATATAAACACTTATATATTTATATATAAACACTTATATATTTATATATAAATATATATATATATATATATATATATATATATAATAATATATATATAAATATATATATTATATAATATATACAATATATATATATATATATATATATATATATATATATATATATATATAAATATAATATAAGTGTCTATATATATTTAGTTTTGTTTTAATATAATAGTTGCTGATTGAGTCACACATACTTTAGAGAAATCCCTGATATTACTACAAAGTTTTTCAGTTTTATTGTAAATTACTGCAGATTATTTTTTCCAAACGTTCCCGGCAGCGTTAGGTTTTTTTTAAGTTTGCGCCACAACTCTCAAGTGTTGTAATATAGTTTAAGTTTTCACACAAGCGTTTAAAATCCGTTATGCTATGAAATTATGCTGTGGTTTTAACTCCTTTCCCGAACTTCATGCGAGGAAAAGAGGCCACACACTTCATGCGCCATCATGCATGTCTGAGACCAAAGCACTGCAGGGAGATGTTAGTTTTGACCCGGGAAGATCACAAGATCACAGTTGTGCTGTCGAGACTTTCATCTCTGATATGAGAGGGAAAAGCCATCCGGACCCTCGAGGCACGAGTCGGGTCGGAGAGCAGGGCTGTCACATTCGGTTACCTCATTTCATTTCTTCACATTTGAGACAATGACATGACCTTAATTACTCTGCCAGAGCTGTAAACTACAGCGTCCTTCTTTTCAGGAACACTTGACCTGAACTTTTGCTTCCAAAAAGGCAGAATCCAACATTATATATTATACAATGCAATATTAAACACTTGCATAATGTGTCAAAAGTGAATACTTTCCCACTCAGCTGTATAGCAAACACACGCCATACTTCTTCATACATACAATTAATCGATTATTGATCAGCAGAAAATGATTAGACAATCAATTTGACATGAATTGCACAGCCCAAAAGCAAACATAAGTGATGCCAAGCTGTTAAAGAAACACACATGTGAGTACAGTTTGTCAGGTTTGCTATTGAACCGCTGCATTACCTGATGCACTGTAACTGATTCTCATGCAGCACTTCATTCAATGTATATGTTGTGTTTAAAGTTCCATGAGGAGTCTTTAATCTACATCTTGTATATTAAATACTTTTGGTAAATGCATCATCGTGTTGATGAAGCAGGAACAACACAAACACATGTGCTGCGTCATGTGACTGAGCACTAAGTGCTGCTCACGTGCTTCCTAACCACAGTTGAGTGGAAACTTAACTTAATTTCGCTCCTCGACAGTGAAAAGAATCTGAAAAGATTGAAGAAAAAACAAATGCTTAAACTTACAAAAAATAAAATAGAAGGATAACGTGCACAGTAAAGACATTACTGTTGTGTTTACAACACGTGTGAACACTTCTGCATGTGGAGCTTTCTTATCTCTATTTCCTTAACCTAGATATTAAAGCTGAGTATGCAAAAGTACAGCCTTCTGCTGACACTCACACATGCATCACCTGCAGACAAAACATGGCGTTAGCAGTGGCGGTGCTAGTGTTCAGCTTCCAGACACACATATTGATTACGCATTGATAAGGACTGCTCCTGAGGTTGCAGTATTTTATTGAAAGAGTAAGTGAATGAACGAGTGGCTGGGAAAGCTTTGTCACAACATATTCTTCACCCTCTCATCGCCAACGAGCAAGATGGAGAAGGTGAAGAGAGAAAAGAGGTGGAGGAGAGGGAGAGCTGAGCTGAAGCCCATTTAAGAATCATTTTCCCATTGATTAACCTCTTCTTCTTTGGCATAATCAGGGAGAGAAACTTTCCGTCTACTATACCTACGCTAACTGCCAGCCGAGACAATACTGTGCGTCGAGGAGGAGGAGCCCACAGTTTTTTGCACCGTTATTATTAATTATATGAATTAATCATAAGAGGATCTTACACCGGTGACTGTAACTAAGGCTGCCACTGATGATTATTGTCATAATCAATTTATTTCTCAATTATTTCCATCATTAATCGATCACTTTTACATTTGACCGCATCCAAAGAATTAAGTGACGGAAAACTTGAGTTTAAAGTGCTGATGGATATTTATGAGGTGGCCTTTAATAACTTAAGTGCACAAACTGCTGTATATGTACACTAAGTTGAAGGTGGTGATGTCAGAGGCCACTTTATTAGGTACACTTGTATGAAAATGTTTGAAACACCTCTCAATATAATTCAGTCTAGTACAACAGCCACATTTAACTGTGACTAGTAATGAACAGGTGTACCTAATAAAAATGGCCACTGTGTGCACATATGACTTGGCATTTTTTGAGTTTGCAAAAAAGGAAAGAGAGACAAGCGAGGTCAAACCCTCACAAAAGTGAAAAGACTTCCTGGAAAGAGTGATTTAACGAGTGATTTAACTGGAGGTGACACCAGGAGCAGTTTCCTCCATGCCAAGCGGCATGTAAAACAGCAGCGCAGTGATCTACTGGAGAGGAACAGCATCGATGTAGCCCGTCTATATAAAAAAGGGAGGCCTGTAAGTGCGCTGGAGGAGAGAGGGCGTCGAGCAATACTCACTGATCCATTCAAATGATTGTGCTCAGCGGAACTGACAGTGCACCCACTCACAAACAGTGCATCAGAGTCGCTCCCGTAAAGCTAGAACTGCTCTCCCCGTCTCCACAGGGAGCGAACGCAATAGCCCACGATAACCTCAGAAAGCTCAGCTCAGAGAGGCCTACTCAAAGACAGGCAGGAGTAGGAAGGGAAGAAACCACAGCTACAGATCAGGAATGTGCAACTCATCAAGCTAAACTTTGATTTTACATTCTACTGCTAATGATACCAACACGATGGAATCCTCTCACGTTCATTACAATGAGGAAATAATGAGTACGAGCGTTTATATTCAGCTAAATCGACTGGATGCACACGCTGTGAAGATTCCCTTCAAACCATGTTTTCTTCAAAGAACATATTGGATATATATATATAAATAATAGCATCAGGCATTACAGGCCTACACAAAGCTACCGGGGCAGCTGGAACCACCAAGGCTTCAAATGCACCGCAAGTATCTACGCTGGCGTTTTATCGGTCTAAGAGATCCGCACTGTTAACCCCTTACATCCCATCATCTCATACGGGCTCATGTTTTCTCCACAGGCAGTGAGATTTCACAAACAACAAAGCCCGCTGGTCAGCCAGCTGTTGACAAATCCCCAGTATGGCTCAACCCTGGCTGATGCTACTGCCAACCTGGCACACACACACACACACACACACACACACACACACACACACACACTCTCTCTCCTAGAGCAGCAGCATGACGTGTACTCGTGAAGTAGGGCTGTTCAACTGATCCCGTACATCTTGTTCAGGTTTGGTGACACCTCAGTAAAATAATGGTGTTGTTTCAATTGTAAACTAGCAATCATTCTAAAAATAGCTGAAATGATGCAGCCTACTTCAGAACATGAGTGAGTATGGTTTCCTTTTCTTTTTCGAAAAGATTAAAAATTCTTCAAGGCTTAGATTAGCATAAAGAAGCCTAGCGGAGGGCGTGTGTACGAGGATCAAAGGATTTCTTCATTCCATAGGAAGCAGAGAACACATGGATCTCTTTTAGTATGGAAACTGTCAATTAATCAATCGACACAAATCAATTACCACCAATCAACACATTGATTCAATTAGATAATAAATCAGCAAGAAGGCTACATTTAGTCTCCTTCCACTTTCTGCAATGTGAAGATTTGCTGCCGGTTTGTGTGTTTTTTTACATCACAGCAAATTGAATATCTTTGACAAAACAAGCAACTCAAAGACATCACCTTGAGCAACACTATTTTCTGACATTATGTTTCAAACGATTCATCTGTGAAAAAGGAAAAATAGCCACTGGATGAATAAAATGTTAGTCGCGACCCTAATCTCTCTCTACATGCTGGTAGAGTGTGAATATGTCCTTGGGGGGGGAGTGAGACTGACCTGGTCAGCCATGTCGAAGCCCTGGCTGACTTAAGATGACAAGTCTTTGCACATGTACGTTTGAGTTCACAGAACGGATGAAACATCGGACGCAAATAGAGAGGGGGAGTTTCTGCATGCAGCTTTCCTACTGAACGTCGAACATCATTGATTAAACAATACAACTTAAAAAAAAAAAAAGGAACAGACGCTCTATCGTAACAGGATGAAGACGTCACGTGAAGGGAAAAACACAGAGCAAACTGACTCTTCTTTGTGAATGTATGAATGCAGGGCACTAAACAGCTGTGTCACACACTGTGCAGTTAGGATTGTCTCAAGGAGTCAACTGTGACCTCTATAGGTTATGATACAGCCTCACTCTTCACTAGACCACCCGGATACTTCATGTGGGACTGCATGAGTAGAAGTGATAGTGACTCTGTGCTCTCGGGCGTTAGATGATGATGAGTGTATCCTACTTTTGGGTTTTGTTCCGTCAAAGATAAATGTAAAGATGAAGTGAAAAGGTTGCGCAGGTCTTGTTTTAGCCTGAGATGGCATACGGCACACTGCTCTTATACCGCCATGCTGGCTTCCCCTTCCAGTTTGTTGCCATTGGAAAAATATTTCACAAACTCTGCATTATCTCATGTTATTTTGCCATTTGTCTGCAGCTGCACTCTGTACTGACAACACGGTTTATAGAGGCAAAGTAACAACAAGACTTTTCATGAGTCAAGCTGCTGCACGAGATGCTGTTTATAATATGGCCTTTCAAAATACAACACAGCTGCTTTATTACAGGCTTGGCATGAGGATGATGGGAGCCAAATGGATTGTGTACACCCAAACATAAGATGCAATATCAATAATAAAACAGGTGATCTTACGGTTTGTCCAGTTGCGATTCTGGTCTCAGTTGCCAAGTAGAAAGAGGACGACGTTTAGCGTCTCACAAGACAAGAATTAAATGAGTCAAACTTCCATCCTGCTTTTCTACAAGTGATAAGGCTACTGTGTCTGTGTGTTTGCTACTACACGGTCAGGTCTTACCAGCTTTGCTGAGACACTGCATCGTGTATGCACACAACATAGCACAGAAACAGGTAAAGTGGTAAACCTGGTGACTATTTGTGAGAGCTTTCCTGCCTGGCCTCATATATAAAGTGCCAATAAAACATGTTGCTATTCAAAATAAAACCTAGCTCTGTGGATGCAGTTTAATGTTGATGGCAGTCACTATGATGTCCTGTTTTACAGTGAGTCTGCACCAACAGTAAGCTAATGGTACTTCTCAATGCACTACGTAATCCCAATAATAAAGCAGTTGTATATGGCCTAGATTATAGAGATCTGTTAGGTGGAGGTAGGCTATGTTGTATGCCCTATGGTATGGAAACTGTGATGTTTGTTTATACTGTGATGTGAGCTATTACTGGAGGAATAAATGGGGAAGGGCCTCGGCCTATTTTTTATTCCACATATACATGAATCATGCAATAATAACAACAAAGGCTGGTGCTCATGTGCACGCCTTGCTGGGTGATATTAGCGGTCCGGGAAAGGACGCTCTCACTTCCAAAAGGATGCTGTGCAAGAAAAGATGGACGCATGCAGGTTACTCACTCTGCGTAGCCGGTGGACCACGGGAGACGTTTGGTCTCCTTCAGTATGAGGATCGGTCTCGCGATGTGATCCGCGGAGCACTCTATCTCGTCCGGCGACAGTCCCAGGAACTCCGGTCTGCTATACGGATATTTCAGCGGCAGATCCGAGCCGCCGGGATGGTCACCGTTAGAGCCACCAGCCATCATACCTCCCATAAAATTGGCCACCGCCGATTTCACCCGCGTGAGCATGATCCTGCTGCAGCGTGGGTCCAGGCGATGCGATTGCGTGAGTTTCCCCCCGCCCGACAGATCCCCGCACGGCGATGCAATTTCGCGGTGTGAAAGGTAGACACACAGCGGCCGGGAAAACTCATTCAGCCTCGCGCTCCCTCGGTGAACGCGGAAATAAAAGCCCCACAGTAGACACACACACACACACACACACACACACAAGGCAGGCAAGAGCTGCACGCTAGTCATGTGACAAACCGGTTGCTGCTGGTGGATTTGGTCGCTGTGGCGTCTCAGTGAGCAGCTTACTGTTGACAGTGCTGGAGGTCAAAGGTGCGTAAATCCCGCAGTGACAAATACCTCCTGGGCAAGGTGCAGCGGAGCACTGGGTGCTGCCGTCGGAGGGATGACCCATGAAGAAGTAGGCCCTCATTCACACAGGAACACATATTAATAAACACACTTGTAATACTCCACATGTGAGCACATTTCCCACATGTTAAACACACAATGCATTGTACATTTAGGCTACTCATAGTACATTGAACTGGACAAATAATATTATTAACCAATATGTAGTTAAGTATTGAAGTGGTAACCTTTCTCATTTGATGAAGGTGATAAAACACTGAAATGACCATGTGGTATGCTATATCGGCTATATATATATAAAGCATATATATTATATACAGATATAATATATACAGCATCCCACAATGATGTTACTTTTGTTTGGGGTCAATTAGAAGTGTACATCCCTGTTAAGCCTCTCAACTTTTATAATACTCCAATAAAATAAATCCTAATAGAATTATTTGGGATTTGGGAAGAATAGTGCTGCATAAAAAATACTGTCAGCATCAATCACAGTTATAGGCCAAGATATGAAAATCCATTGTATTTAGTCGTGTTTTACAGCAGGAGGTCCCTGACTCCCCCGAACACATGTGAGGCATCATTTTCTGGAGTGGATTTTGAAACATATTATCAGATCAAGGAATTGTCTCATAATTCAGTTTAGTATGTGTGTCTGTGTGTGTGTCTCTCTCTCTCTCTCTCTCTCTCTCTCTCTCTCTCTCTCTCTCTCTCTCTCTCTCTCTCTCTCTCTGTGGCTTTCTCTCTCTCTCTCTCTGTGCTCTCTCTCTCCTCTCTGTCTCTCCTCTGTCTCTCTCTCTCTTTCTCTCTCTCTCTCTCTCTCTCTCTCCTTCTCTCTTCTCTCTCTCTCGCTCTCTCTCTCTGTCTCTCCTCTCTCTCTCTCCTCTCTCTCTCTCTCTCTCTCTCTCCTTCTCTCTCTCTCCTCTCTCTGTCTCTCTCTCTCTCTCTCTGTCTCTCTGTCTCTCTCTGTCTCTCTCTCTCTCTCTCTCTCTCTGTGGCTTTCTCTCTCTCTCTCTCTGTCTCTCCTCTCTCTCTCTCTCTCTCTCTCTCTCTCTCTCTCTCTCGCTTGCTATCTCTCTGTCTCTCATCTCTCTCTGTCTGTCTCTCGCTCTCTCTCTCGCTCACTCTCTCTCTCGCTCTCTCTCTCTCTCTCTTTCTCTCTCTCTCTCTCTCTCTTGGCCTCTCTCTGCTGCTGCTCCTCTCTTCTCTCTCTCTCTGCTCTTCTGCTCTCTCTCTGGCTCTCTCTCTGGTGTGTCTCTCTCTCTCTCTTCTCTTTTCGATCTCTCTCTGTCTCTCTTTCTCTCTCTATCTCTCTTCCTCTCTCTTCTCCCTGTCTCTCTCTCTCTCTCTCTCTCTCTCTCTCTTCTCTCTCTCTTCTCCTCTCCTCTCTCTCCCTCTCTCTCTGCTCTCTTCTCTCTCTCCTCTCTCTCTCTCCTCTCTCTCTCCTCTCTCTTCTCTCCTCTCGCTCTCTCTCTTCTCTCCTCTCTCTCTCTCATGTCTCTCTCTCTCTCTCTCTCTTCTCTCTCTCTTCTCTCTCTCTCTCTCTCTCTCTCTCTCTCCTCTGCTCTCTCTCTCTTAGCTCTCTCTCTCCTCTCTCTCCTCTCTCTCTCTCTCTCTCTCTCTCTCTCTCTCTCTCTCTCTCTCTCTCTGTCTCTCTCTCTCTCTCTGAAGACAGTGTGAGAACAGTCATCTGATGTTGGCATGCTCTCTATACCTCCTGACTGGGATTCATATATGAAGTGTAAACTGAGTAACATAATAGTTGTTCCTTAATTACAAAAAGGAAGGTTTGCTGTAATATGACACACACGATTAGTGGATTCATATCAATTTCTGTCGTTACTTTGGTGTTTTCTTCATTTCAAATTCTTTTGTCAGTTTGTTCTGGCCTGTGAGTCTGTGAGTTCAAATGTGATTGGCTGGTCGTTCACACAGCCCACCAGGATGTGTGTCTAGACATTCATCAACTTACAAACACACTTGCGTTTTGGAGTAGTAAGCCTTACAGAATTATCTGTTATACAATACTGCAGTCTATACACCAGCCAACCCACAGATCAGACTTGGCAGTGTTGAAAGGTAAAGTTTGAAATGTGATGTATTTTAATGTATCTGGCTGCTATGACGTTAGCATTTTCCTCTGGAGATTATTAAAGTAAACTATTGAAGATCCTGACAGTCTGAGAATTCTTTTTTATATATATTCTACTTTTAATGACTGACACAAATTGGCACTGTTAGACTCATCTGGGAATAGATTCAAATCCATTTAGTACAAAGGTTCACTGGAAAAAATGCTGCTATTCAGACAGTTTACTTCTGTCAACAGTGAACTGAAGGTTGGCAGACGTCTGATCAGCCTTCGAATAGAAGTTCACATGTTTAGCATCAAAATCACAAGCATAACTGATTGAAGACACTAACTTTATCTCGTACAGTATGTGCATTATTGTGCATTATTGCTTGTTTAAGTCTCAAGTTCAGCAGTTTGGTTGCCCCAGGGCAAAAACACATTGCTGTTAGCCTTCACTGGCCCCACACCTACCCACCTCCTGCTTTACTATACACACAGATACCAGTATACTCCAATCATAATACCACTTCACATGTTAAATGTCTGAAAACCCTACATGCTTATAAGGTCATTTATCAAGCGAGCTATTTATAGTCTCACGATACCAGACCATCGGAGATCTCCGCCTACCGATCTATTTGAGCGAAGTGTTTATTGACTTGTGAGTCTAAGATATTTATAACCCACATGTGAATTTATATATTTTCATGAAACACTTTCTATGATGTCTATAAAGCATTATAAGCATACTTATGATGCTTTATAATTATATATAATAATTATAGTTTTAAGCACTCATAATATTCAATAAAGCATTGTATAATGACGTATAGGATGCCGTATAATGCATTATAATCATATATTATATGCAGTATAATTATAATAACTGCATTATAAGTATCTACTCAGGCCAATGACCCCCAAACTGGTGTAGCATTGTTGTAAGGGTCTTGTGGTTGATTGTTTCAAACTGAGCAGCGCGTGACTCTCTGAAGATTACAAAACAATAATAGTATAGTACTTCATTTAAATTCACCAACACACACAGAATTATTTTCAATCTTCACAAGTGCACATGCTCATTACAGCCGTGTGCTCAGTCATTATACAGAATGTCTCCAGTGAGAGTGAATGAACTCCAATGAAAGTGGAGTTGCCAAATTGGCAGACTATATCAAATCAATAATTCATGGGTTTGCCAGCAAAGAGCTTTTCTGACCTAATTACACACGTCACGCCAGTTGGTGAGCCGGGGTGGAGGAGATGATGTACCTTAGGCCGGAGATGCAATCATCCATAGTTAGTGAACGCAGCACTGAATGGGACCCTGGTATAATCTATGCTACAACCTGTTTCAACATGACAACGCCTCCTCACAAAAATAAATAAAAAACATTTTTCCAGTTTGATATTGAAGATCATGAGTGACCTAAACAGAGCCCCTAACCTCAACCCCATTAAAAACATTTGGGATTAATTAAAATACCGATTACATACCAGGCCTTATCACCCGACAGCCATGGTCCCAAAGGAACCTTCCCCAAAAATGATCAAATTAAATCAAATCAAATTAATTTATACAGCCCAATATCACAAATTATACATTTGTCTCAGTGTGCTTTACAGGATACGAACACCCTCTGTCCTTAGACCCTCGCATCGCACAAGGAAAAACTCCCCAAAAGAAACCCCATAATTAAAGGGGGAACAATGGAAGAAACCTCAGGGAGAGCAACTGAGGAGGGATCCCTCTCCCAGGACGGACAGACGTGCGAATAGATGTCGTATGTACAGGATAAACAACATAGTACAAATACAACATTTGATAGAAATGATGTTGTGATCAAAACAAGAGAAAGTATGGATGAATCCAGGATATGAATACAGGATTATGGCTGTAGATTAATGCACATGGATTTGAAATGAGATTAGATCGCTGTAATAGTTGGGTCTCTACATACTTTGTTTGGTGACGTACTTTTGGCCACAGTACCATGCCATCTAGCGAGGCTACAAAAGTGTTCAAGGTCACGTAAAGCCCTCTATATGTCTGTCATCAGTGCAGCACGTCAACATGTAAAAATGTTTCACTATGAGCGCACACCTTCAACTCTTGTAGGATGCAGTTTCTCGGGTTGAACTAACTGCAACATCACCAGAGGCTTTAGTCCTCAGGGAGGAATAATTAATGTGAGCGAGCGAGTTGACGCAATGATCTGTCAGGAACATAAATTGTGAGGGAGGCTCTGAAGTGATTTGAAAACAATGGGAGCCACCTTGAAATCAATAAAGCTCGTAGGCAGCTTCTGAAAAGATGAGAGCATAAAATACATTTGTCTTCGTCCTGTAGGATAAATAGTGTAACCGTGGCAGTGAGTAGAAAACCACTTACAGTAAGTGAAGTTCCACATCTGCATTTCAATGTTAAAAAAAGGGATCAAGGGCATTATCATTTAATAATTCCTGCGTACATTTTAGTAATGCAGATTTGGGTCAGAAATCTTGTTTCATCTTTCAAACCTGCTTGTGGTTTTAGATTGGATCAGTCAGTTTACATGAAGCTCTAACTGTGATCTGTTGTAGTCATGAATTTTGAGACCTTTCCCCTTCCCAGATTACATCATTTTGCAGTATTGATCAATAATGTTGGACAAATATCTACTGCAACTCTACTGAATGCTAATGTGAGATTGTTTTCTATTTTGTGTCTCCACTCCCTGCACACCATCATCTCCCTCCTGCTCTGTCTCCGTTTTATTCATCGCAAGATTATGAAAGTGATGACGGGGTCAAGATGCCTTGATAAATGCATTTGTTATAGATGCCTGTGTGCGTGTGTGTGTAATCAGCCTGCTACTCCAATTCATGACTCACAGATGGCACACACTCATCCCAGAGATTAATCTGGAGGTGGTGAACCCGTGTCTGAGTGTGGGCGATCGCAAAGGCTGGCGTTTCGTCTGTGTGAGACAGACAGTCCAACACATCTTCACGTCAGCACTGGCTGCATACGTTTGTCTTTTAACTCAAATACTTGAGACGCTACAAATACGATGCAGTAATCGCACATGGTGGTTGTGTTTAGGTGAAAGTAAAAAAAAAACAGCAGCAACTAAACTCTTCAATCACCACGACTACTTCCACTACTGCTCCTGCTACGATTGTATTTGTACATTTTATTATAACTCAAGTTGTTTTATCTCATATTATATGATGTAAATAATGAGGAGGAAGAGCCAAATAAGTGCAAGCAAAGAGCTGCATGTGGCTTATGCAGCACAATATTGCATTATTTCTAGTCAATTCAAACCATTTTTTTTTTGTTTTAATATTGTTTTCACGTTACCATGCAAGCTCTGGCCTGTTGATACACCCTTTTCCAAAGTTATTCTACTCTATGCACTAACACTGGGGGCGAGTCCCCAATAGTGCACACGACAACAATACAATTTAGTAAACAGTATAAAGTGCAGCCTTGTAATCACTACAATAAAATCAGGGAGTGTATCTAGTCTCATATCGTGACATTAGAGACGCTGGGTTCTTCATCTATCCTAAAACAATATGGTATTGATATTGGATGTTGTATGGCAGCATTGGAAAGGTAATACATTGCAAACTTTTATTTTATTTTATTGATTCATCTGTTGAGAGTTTGGTCAATAATTCTTATTTTACTCTGAAACTTGATATTGAACTCCTACTCTGCTGCGTGTGTGTGTGTGTGTGTGTGTGTGTGTGTGTGTGTGTGCGCTGCAATCAGGGATTTTATTTTATCCGCTTTTGTGGGTTGCTTGTTGTTTTAATCTCTGACCAGCAGGTGTCACCAGCGTACTGACAACCTTACAAGAGAAACCTTATCTTACAACTATTTTGTAAAAGCCCAGCATGCCTTGGTGTGTGTATGCATGTGTGTATGTGTGCGTGTGTTGCCTTAAGTGTCCAACGCAGACACAGATATGTTTTTGTGTTATGAAATAAGGGAACAACATTGCATTGGTCACACACCCCCAACAGGGCTGCTGCTGGTGTTAAACTGTGAATGTGTGTTATTTATGGGTGTCGATGGGTCCAGGTTCCGTTCCCCTCTGTCCCATCAGAAGGTTAAGCTCGGGGTCTTAAGGTGCTCTGACCTTTTGACTGTTATTGCCTTCCTGTCTGCGTGATATACAGCAACTTTAGTTAGTGTCTGCCAATGGAAAAACAGGACACATATGTTGTTGAAGTTATTCAACATGTATGTGTTGTTTTTGGCGAGAACCTTCATCAATAACACATATCCTATATCTTTTTATTACCGGAGAGGGACTCTCCACATTGAAAAGCTGTCCATGTGCTACAGTCAGCCAAAAACTAAAAAGATTTATACAAAGGCTAAAGGTGTTTTTCTTTGTATGTAGGTTTTATAGTGGGGTTTTTTTCATGGCACAGATCTGGAAGTGGGCTTCTGTTCTTTCATCGCCACAAGGTTATAGTTGTGATGTCGGTTTAAATGCAAGCACACAGGTGGCAAATCTGTTCTGCTAAAGATTTAGTACTGAAATTACAGAAAAATACTAAGTGTTTCATTGTTGTTTTGTATAAAAATGCACAACATTGACTAAGATCCAGTCACTTATAACTGCTGCTCATCGCTTATTGTTCTTTTGATTTTTTAAACAAAGTTTTTTTCAGATATTTCTGTTATCACAACTTTGACAGTCTACTGTACAAACACATTTGGAGTGAAGTTGTTTAGATTTTTTTAAACAATGTTCTCCTTGGACACAACCCAATGTAGCCGTGGACTTGACAGTCGGCCACATCACCCTGGCAACTGCCTCACGCAGCCGCCAGAAGACCGGATGAAATCCCATTTCACAGAAGGCATCAGCTCGCCTCTGTCAGACGCAGGAACATGCAGCACTAGCCTGGCACGGAAGGGATTAAGAGCAACACCTCATCTCTCTCCGGCTTGTGACATTACTGTTCACAAGTAAAGCTTTCTTAATTAGAGAGGGTCATGTTTTCCCTGACCTGCAGGCATGAGCAGGGAACTCTATCGCAGTGACGTTTCATTAATCATTGCCCAGCCAGCCAATTTAACCTGCTACTGGTTTCTAGGCAAGGACTCCGCAGTGAAGGCATCACATGCTCTTAATATTTTATTGGTTGTGCTGTGTGTTTGTGTTTGTGAGCGTCAGTCACTTGTATCTCAAATGATAAACCTTAACATTTTGTGTGAATTTAGAATATATACATAGCGATGTATATTTTATACAAGGTTTTCAGGAAGGCATGTTCCCTATGTGTGTGTATGTTAGGTAACATACAGAGGCTGGATGAAGGATTAGATAACATGTCCAGTAGCAGTCTCATCTCACCTGCCTGACTCTGCCTTTGATTCCCACCTGGCTCTGGACTTTCAACCAGCAAGTCAATCATCTGTCATCCTGTGATCCCACAGCACATCAAAGCACATGTTTGATTATTAAGGTATCTGTGTGACCTTTCCAACTCTTTGAGAAAGGAGCCTTGTTAATGCCAGCAGCTGTGTGAAGCTGTAATGGAGCCAATGGATGGGTGAGATGAAAGACAACTTAGTTTCTTCTCCATTTTTCGTAACAGGTTTGTATCTTTGGTAACAATCAGTTATTGTTTGGATGCAGATAATGAGGTTTTTTTCTTTCTTTTTCGATCCGTGCCTGTAGCGGGGTGAAAGGGAACAATTATCACATCTTGTCCTTCTCTTCTGAGTCCAGAAAAGCTAGAACCACTTTTTCATTCTGATGTGCGTGTACCGTACAAACTAGTTCATTTTGATCATACCGGTCACGGTTCAGGACTGGGGAGGACCCAATTGCAGGACGCCAGACAATTTTAACAAAAAGAGAACTTTATTAACAAAAGCTTGCAAAAGTACAAAGTAACAAAATAACAAACCAATGAGAGGAAGACACGAGGTAGACACGAGGTAGACACGAGGTAGACACGAGCAGGACACGAGGTAGACACGAGCAGTACACGAGGTAGACACGAGCAGGACATGAGGTAGACAACAGCAGGACACGAGGTAGACACGAGCAGGACACGAGGTAGGCACGAGCAGGACACGAGGTAGGCACGAGCAGGACACAAGGTAGGCACCAGGTAATATCAATGACGCTCCGACAAGGCACACTGGGGCAGACAGGGATATATACACAGACACCAAACGAGGTAGCAATACACAGCTGGGGGAGAAAGGCGAAGACACAAGGGTAGAGTAAATGAACACATGAGGAACAAATTAACAATCAGAAAGGGAGGGAAAACACACAGACAGGAAGTACAACTAGACATGACACAAGGAATGAATGAACATTTCAAAATAAAAGTGACAATACCCAGTAAATCCTCTGTACAGTGGATGTTGAGCGACTTTTCAAACTCTGGCTCCTAAAAAATACTTTTATATACTTCTGATGTTTAACAGTGAGTGCATTTTGAAAGAAACATGTCCACATTAGATTTAACCAACAGACAACCGGAGGAGGACGTTCTGTAAGCTCAGCTCTACACTGTCATTGCATGTTCACCGTGAGCTGAACGCTAACATTGATACTGACATGCATGTTAACTATTGATCATGTTGACATTTAGCATAAAATCATCATTATTTGTGATCATAATGTGGCCTATTTAACATATTTCTTACTTATTTTAATGACATCAAAGTGTACAAGTTGTTGCAGCAGCCAGGGTTCCAGTATTTATTAGTATCAAAACATATATATTGTAAGTTTAGTTTAAATAAGTACACGGAGCGTGAAGGTTAATTCTTGACCTTGGGAATAGGAGTTTGAAAAACTAATCTTAACTTAACGTCCACTTACTGAGATGGTGTTTAACATATGTTTAATGCTTACTTACAGTGTTATTTCTATGTCAATAGTCATATATTGTCATAACCTTTTGAATTATTTTTTGACAATATTATTGTTCATACAACTTCCCTGTTTTCAGCTACTCTATTTGTGTTTGTGACGTTTCATATCAATGGGTTGCTTCCTGTTTTACAATATTTATGTATTTGTATTTTACAGGAAATCATAAATAATTCTGTTGTTCTTCTTTTTTGTAATATTAGCAAAGAAGAGCAGAAGTGTGTGTGTGCCCTTTATACCCTGTCACCCACGTTATACGGTCATTATCTTAATTAGTAGGCAAATTCCTTTGGTGCTTTTTTCGAGGACCTCAGCAACAAATACGAGAACTAACAGCGGAAACAATAACTTCCAGACACTGAGCTGACACAAGAGTTAAGCTGACAGTTGAGACTGGAGGTTCACAATAGACAAGGTAACAATTGAACGCAGATCCTGTGAAGACAAAACAGTTTTGATGACACCAAGAAAAATCTTGTTCTGCTAAGCAAACCTCCTAGATAAACATAGATTAAAAAAACAAAAACTAGGACAGGCTATATATATATATAGTTTCCTCAGGGGGGGGGGGCAACAATGTGAATGTACAGTCTAACTATTCTGCCTTATTCACACAGCCTGACTGTGTTGGAAAATAACATTTGATTGCGTTTGTTGTGTCCCAGCATGTTTAGACATTCTTGTTTCCATGTAACCAATGACCTGTGGGTAGTGACGAAACAGCACAATACTAAACAGAAACGTTTGTTATTTTTGAGGACGATTGAAGGAGAACAATGGAGCAGGAAGAGGGAGGCTTTATGTAATCGAAGCCGGGATCCTCGTCTCATCTAAGTCCTTTGATCGGAGCGCTGAAGGAAAAACTTGTTCACGTCTAATCCATTAATAACCAATGAATCTGGCCCGCTGTACTGACCAACACAAATCTAGTTCAGCGAATCTCCATTTGTTACTTTGTACACACTATTTAGTTTGTTTCGTTTATGCTGGCCGGCCAATAGACGTGTCTGTATTGGGCTGAGGAAGGGCCGGAGTGTCAGGTGAAGGGAAGCCAGCTGTGGACACAATTGTCCAGACGGACAGAAAACAGGACTTGTTTCCTGTGCAGGAAACTTGGAGAATGTTTAATTACTAAGAAAGGAAGCCTGCATCTTCTTGGCATTAGTCCCACACAATGTACAATCAAAATGTTTTTCTAGTGTAAAGAATACAGGGGGGGGGGGGGGGGGAGCGCCATGAGGCAATCTTAGTAAACATGTTTTCTTTGAGTAACTGCATTCTTTTAGATACTTCTGTTCCAGATCCAGAAAACTGATGATTAAAGTCATGTGTTATGTCTGAGAGACTACAGTTTCAAATGTGTGAGGTGATTATTTCGAGATGTACCAGGGAACAATTGATCTTCATATGTAAGTGCAGCTCACATCTTCTGCTTATTTGTTCGACCTCTCACATCCCTTTTTCTCCCAGAGAATTGATAAATAAAACATACAGAGGACACAAAGGATACGAAGGTCTTTGTTGTCGTTGCTCTTCACAAACCCCTGTCGGACGCATTTCTCTGTCTTCCTGCATTCATCTTACGAGCAGCTCAGTACATACTGTACTGTTTGAACCAGAGACTGTGGAGATGTTCTGAAAAATGCAATGATGAAGCTGATAGATTACAGTTTGTCAGAGTTGATACATTTTACACACAGACATGTATTGAGTGAAAGACGTGTCTATTTCCATGTGCAGAGAATTATTTTTTGAACTGGTACAAAGAGCTTCTTTTATGGCAATGCTTCTTGTTATGTCACTCTTTATAATAACAGTCTGTTTTCTGGCTTTCTAACTTTAAAAAAAAACTCTCTGAAGAAACTAAATCACTGCCTCTTAAATATTTTTCCAGTCTCGACTCTGACGAATGACCTTTGCTTAGATCATGTTAGCATGGCGAGCCTTTCACAGGCATGCTACTTAACCATTGGCATGTCTAATAAGAGACAGAGCGAGTGCTGGACGGGGAATTTGAGATATGTCCATCAGAGCTACAGCGATAATGCCTCCATACCCCCTGAAGTAGAGATCGTAGCTGCATTATCCCAGTTCATACCAGGCGCGATTGCCTGATGCTTGTTTTATTCTTCTTTTTATTGCTGACCACGACCACCTGTATCCTTTATGGTAGGTCTTAACTTTCTCAACCGTATTTGAAGGGCTCACAATATTTCCTGTAGGACTTCCTATACGTCTCTGCGATATGACTACCAGACCTTCATGTTATGAGGTCAGATGGTCAGAGATAAACTGAATCAGAGGATTAAGGGTTCAGTTACTATACGGGAAACTGGTCGATATCACCGGCTCTGCAGAACAATGTGCATCACCAGAATACTGTGACAAGCTGCTATAATTACCAATAATAACCTTAAAAATGTCGTAGAATTTAGATTTTGTGACGTCTAACTTTTGTATTTTTCAGCAAGAATCGGAATAATGTGAACACAAACTGCGACTATAATATCTTCACATATTCAAATGAAATGATGTTGCACTCCCGATGGAGTCCAAAAGACATCTCATCACCCAAATGATACAAAAACAAATATTTTCAGAGTATGAGCCATGCAGATTTGCTTTTATTTACACTTGTTTTGAGATCTCTGTCTTTCTTTGTTTAGACTTTTAAGTGAGACAGACAATTTACATTCAACAGCTTTACAGGCCATTACATTTTATGTTCATATATTATAAGATTTATGGAGGTGGACAGCTTGTTGACTAAAAGCCATCCATTAACAGAACTTCTCTTTCACATCGTTTTCAATTGAAAGGTCATAATAAAGGCATCATTCCAGAGCTTGGCAGCTTATTAGTGCTTAGATTGGCTACAGATATACATTTAAAATTGCTCAATTTTCTGCAAAAATAAACACCGGAGATTAATGGTTGTGTAGCAACTGCATGAAGCATAAACAAAGCAAACCACCCATGCCGTGGTTGTGAAAACAGGAGTCCAAGCCAGAGTACTAATCAGTGCATCAATATGTGTATTTCAACATATATTTAGATATTTAGATTATTTTCAATTTACACAAGCCATTACAGACACGTATAATTCATGTTGAACAAGATTTACATATAATATTCCTATTTACAGATTTCTAAGGGCCTTTTCTATACAAATATTCTGTACAGTCTGATAGAGATGTCTTGATACATCATAACATTCATGTTCTAATAGTGGTCTGACAACTATTACGCATTAATGTGCAGGAGATTGTTTTCGTCTGGAGTGCAAATGAAGACAAAACGTATACTGTAGATCCCCTAATTGGTGCAGGATGTCCGGAAAAAAATCAGGAAGCGTGTTGACGTGGAGTGTGAGGAATGTGTAAGCTTCTCCACAACATTTTGTGGGAGGGGCCTGTGGGTCGGTAGGTAGACTCCACTAATGTCCTGCTATTTTATTGCCTCTGCTGAAAAAGAAATGTGAGTGACTCCCAGCTGCAACATTAAATGTGAATTCACGCAACAGCCTGATTAACAGATGTAACCTAAACCCCACACACCCATTGTTTTTCTTCTTCTTTTTTTTGGTCATAGGTCAAAGGAAAGGTTTCTTTTTTTTTACATAAGCTGCTAAAATATGAGTAAAACAACAAGGTGGAAAGCTACACACAAAAGATGAGCTGACTGCCTCGGTTTCTTAGAGACGTGCGGTCTGGAAGAGAAGCTTTCACCACCGCACGCCTCCTGGCTGCCATGTAAGTTTTATCTCTGTAAACACTCCAACAGGAAAAGGGTGTTCGGCAGCACTGCAGGGAAACATAACCACCAGTAAAAGCACGAGTATTCCTGGAAAACTGTTTTCAAAAAGAAAACCCTATTGGGACTCTTGACTATTGTACTTGGGGCTTTCAAATGTTCAAGTAATTCAACGGAGTTCAAGAAAATGTTGCGCAATTCTCTGCGTCTTGTGCTTTTACAAACAATTGTGATAAAAACTTTGTTACCCAATGTTTTTCTAATATTTTTGCGAAGATTCTGTGAAAAAAGAACACTTTTGCACACATAATCTATCAAGAAGACACGGATAATGTGCCAATATTTTCTGTCCGTGTTGCAAAATTCTCAGTCGACACCATATTTCCTGATTTCCATGCAAAAAAAGCTTCATGTGCTTTAAACGTTTTGGAGTTTGGGGGACATTTCAGTCACAGTCAGTCATGCCCAGGGTTAAGATGAGCTGATACTGTACTGTATGTGCACCTTGATGCCACTCCCTGACATGTTTTCATCCCCACACCAGTCAACAGAGATGCCTGGCTGCAGGTTTACTCCGCCTGAATGGAGGACTTGGGAGACATGTCCAGCTCTCTCCAGTTGCCAGAACTGCCCGTGGGGCTCCGATTGGTCATCCTAGTCAGTAATGTTGTTCTGCGGATACTGCTGTCTGAGTCCTCCTTCTTGAAGTCAGTGTTAATTCTGAGGAAGCAGGAGAAGCAGTGCAGAAAATCCTGCAGGAGGTGACCACTGAAGATCATGTATATCCACGGGTTACAGCAGCTGTTGAGACTGGCAAGGAGCGCAGACAGAGTCACTGCTGTGTTCTCAGAATCTAGAGAACAGAGAGAGGGAAGAGGAAGGGGATGATTAATCTGCAAAACATCTGGTCCAGGCTGGCTGCTACAGTGACCTGTCTAAATCAATGTATCTGGTGTTGAAATCTACAAATCTAGAAAATCTACGAAATGAGTTTATGTTGAAAAATACATTTTTGGAAGACTTTTTGGATCAAGTGTCATTTTCTTGATTTGAGTGAACCGGTCAGTTTGCTGCAATTTGATTCTGTCCCAGAAAAGTTCATTAAACAAAATGACCAAGCAAGTGTAACTTATCACCCAATTACATTGACTTTGTTTCAAGATAAAATATTTATCTGGCAGAATATAAGAGTAAACTTGGTATGAGTTAAAGGGTGGTGGCGTTTCTAAGAGCCCACAGCTGAGGAGGCTGCAATCATGAAAACAAGTAAAAAGCAAATTAAAGATATCATATAACTTTTCATAAGACCGTTTCTGCAGGAACATTTTAGTTGAGTGCTGCACTCAGTTATTTCATGTAAATGTTGTGGCTTGTAAACAATCAGTTCAAACATTTTTCTTTGTGTGGTTTTCATTCATTTGTGTATGCCAAATCAATCTGTGCGTAAAGGCTGTGCGCACGTGTTTGCGCACGGTGATTTTCTTTCATTTTGTAACAAGTGACCAAGTGTTTGTTCTGGGCTGTTATGTGTTGGCAACATGTCATCGTTCGTAAAGAGTTTTACATTCAGTAATAATGAATACAGTTCTAGTTTTATTTATTCAGCACTCACCGGCATACTGGAAGTTTTCATCCCACACAGACCACATCTGCACGATGAAAAACGGCCCCCAGCAAACAATATACGCCAACACGATCACAAAAGTCATTTTAACAGTCCTCAGTTTGGCTCTTGATATCGTTGTAATGCTGCTGACTGAATTCTTCCCAATCAGCCCCTTCTTGCTCACAGCACCACCCGTCGATTTCCTTTTCTTGTATTTGATATTTTTCCATATGCTGTGGCAGATGAACCCGTAGCACATCATGAGGATCACCACGGGCACGAGGAAGATGCCCACAGTTATCCAGGTGATGTACGCCTTGGCGCCCCACGGCTCGATAAAGTAAGCCCAGCAGTCGTAGACGCCCGAGCCGTTCTTGACCTCGCTCACGGAGAAGATGAAGTACTGCGGAGTGCTGAACACCAGGCTGCACATCCACGTGGAGATGATCATGATGTAGGAGCGCTGGGTGGGCTGCTGGAGGGTTTTCAGAGGGTGGCAGATGGCAATGTAACGGTCCAGGGTCATCATCACCATCATATAGGTGGACGCAAACATCCCCATCACCTGGAGGTGCTTGACTATCCTGCAGAGAAAGTCTGGACCGTAGAAGCGGAAGGTGATGTCCCAGCAGAGCTGCGGCAGCACCTGGAAGAAGGCTACCACCAGGTCAGCCAGGCTGAGGTGTTTGATGAAAAGGTGCATGCGAGACATCTTCTTCTTCGTGCTGTACATTGCCAGCAGGACGCTCACATTCCCAATCACAGCCACCACGAAGGTGATACTCAGGACCATGATCTCAATTTGGGCCACATCCTCGTTGCGCGCAAATTGATCCGAGCCGTTCGTGTGGACGGTGTTGTTTCCAGGCTTTTCCATCGTTAGGTCATTCCAGGGACTGAACACCAGAGACTGGTTCCCTTCGCTCAGGAGCAACGCAGGAGTGTGCATGGCACTGTCCCTCCGTGCGCCCTAGCAGATACAATGCCAGGGGCTGTGAGGTGCCTCTCCAAATCCGTATAAGGAGCTACCTGATGCTCGCAGAAAGGAATCCGTTGCTCTGTGACTTGTGGCGGCTGCCCGGGCTTTATAAACGCGAATCGAATTTCAAAAAGCGTGTGCGTAAAGCGGATACACTGCAAAAAATACCTACACCTAAAAGGTTATTTGGTGTATGGATAAGTCATAAAAACATGGCATGACATACATGTTTTATTATTTAATAAAGTAATGTTAATGTTTCCAGTGCAAATTAAGACATTAGATATTAGAGGCCTATTTAAATAAATATATATATTAATAACAAGAACAAAATATTTACCAGTGCTGTTTCTTTCCTTCTTGTTTTTGCTTTGTGGATGTTTTATAGTTTATTACAATGGCTAAGTATTTCTTGCAGTGGGTATAGCCCTTCCCCATGGCGTTAGCCTGCACAACCCCCACATCACCACCGACCCTCCCACATGGGCAACATGTTTAGAAAGAAATGTTGTTTGAGTTAAAAAGTCACAGAAAGAAACAGTTGCTATATTTCAAGGGAGTAAGTTGAGTAACAAACAGTTCAAATAAGCAGTTTCTACCGCAATAGTAACACTGCATTGACCAACACACTGGAATGTTGTTTGCTTTCGGCATGCTAAGTAATTCCTCGTGTAATGACGGACTGTTTATAATTGTTTATCTGAAGTGTTTTGCTCGAAGAATCACCAGCCTCGATTTGTTCAGGGTCAGTGGCAAACTGAGTGAACCATTCCGGCTGTGAGAAACTGATGTTGATCATTAATGCTGTTCAAATGAGGAGTTTAGTTTGGTTTGTTCATGCTTTATGTGTATGTAAGCATGTGGTTACTGATCATTTTGTTTATATTCCAAGCTCATTTTAAGCAGAAATCTCAGAGGTGGATATCGTTTGAAGTTATCTGTGGGATAGATCCCATCTGCACCTTCTCCTAAATATTTTTGATTTCAAAAAGTTCACTAAAAAGTCCATTCTCAGTGTCTGTGCATGGGTTTCAAGTTCCCACATAAATGTTCCGTAAATGATATTGTATTGTTTTGTATTGGACTGCTTTACAAACGCATGCTCATGCCTTAAACTCAGAATAAAGATGAGCTCTTTCAACCTGCAGCTAATTCATTTGAAAAACATCCTTCAGTGTCAAACTCTGCACAGACGTCATTCAGCACAGATCGACACACCCGGGTGGAGGGAGGGGTCTTTAACATTTTTTATCTTGACTACCTAATAGCCTTTTTGTACTTCCTGCATGCTTCTCTGTCTATCTTATAGCTTCCCTTGTTAGATCACCCTTCTCCACTGTTGCACACTCGTCTACCAGTTATTTGCTTTTCTAGCACCGCCTCAGTTTCCAAGTGACATAGAACAATATGAATTGCTTATTACAATTTCCATTACGAAGGAACATGATTGCCAACAGGCGGTGGGTATCCGTCAGCTATTAAGCTCATCTGATCCATGTGTTGATAGTGAGGATAGTTATCTTTATTGCTTTCCCTTCGCAGTCACTGTCCAGATCTGCTCCCTTTCACAACCAATGGCCGCCTGTTAGTGACTGGTGGAAACTGGAGCCCCCTTCCTAAAATGTCCTGCTGGCCGTTTGAACTGGCTCAGTGGTATAATGAAGTTTTCACAATTATCCCTGTGTCAGTCTCTGCTAATCTTTCCATCAGGACCACAGCCAGGGCCGTTTCTGATGCCTCGGGCTTCTGTTGACCAGCTAACCAGCCTCCTCCCATGTCTGATCTATTCCCCCCACATCCACTCCGGTACAGTCTCGTCTTCTCGTGGGGGTTCAAGGACAGTAGAACGGATGTCTCCCTTCACGCTGGACTGAACCGTGTTTACCCTCATCTCTTGTTTTTGAAGACGTTCACCGGAGACTCCCTGCGCTGTTATTACAGCTCCAGGCTTGGATTGTCTCATCTGTTCATCAGAACATGAAGGTTCACCACTCTTGTGTGCGGACGGTGTGTCTGGGGCCGGGAATCATGGGAATGCATGTTGTGTCTCCAGTAGCTGGAGTAGTCAGTCTGAATTATTTCCGCGATGTTTCCCTTTTGCTCACTGGGCTTAAGGTTCTGTAAGAGCACCTCAGACTCTCTGGCAGTTGTTTTATCCTTGGGGATAAAGAAACTTGTTAAGTTTTTTCTTTCATACAACAGAATGTCTTTCATGCACAACATATAATCAGAAAGCTTTGTGAATATCAGCACATCTTCAATACACATTTTAATTGAAATACGTAGCTTGATTAAAGTCCAAGTCTAAAATGGAGTGGATCTCACAACCTAATGTCTTCCTCAGATCTCTCCAATGTTTCATTTACTGTGTGGGCACAAAGGTACACTCACTAGCTCTGTTCATTCTCACATCTCAGTCAGTAAAGGATCAATCTGTTACGAAACAAATCGTTTCTAAAAGTTAAACATTACGTTGCAGGGGCTTATACATTGTTTATGTCGCTGCCATACGTAATCTCATGCATGAGAAGAATGTCTGCTCTTAACAAACCGCATAGTATGCATGCTTCCCTTGTTCTGTCTGGCTTATATCATCAGCACCTCAAGCTTTAATGTACCCCGTCAGTTTGTTCCCGCTCCCTCTCTATGACATAAACTGTGCTTATGACATAGACTGACAGACAAAAAAGTCTAAAACTAAAGAAGCTGAGAGCGTGAGCAGCGTGCACCTCCTGAGTCAGAGAGTTACATCTATTTTCTTTATAGTAGTCATAAAAGCACAACTGTTTGTCCCCTGGGCAACCTCAGTCCTGCGAAGATCATGTCAAACAAAACATTTAATTATCTATATATCTTTATGGATGAAGTAATGAACATTACCAGGACCTCCGCAGAGACCAATAATACATTCGTTATGTAAGTTTATATGTATTTTCTCCTTTAACCTCGGGGCTGATAATAAATCAGTGCTTCAGTAAATAAAACATTCAAGTTTCTAATCGTGAAAGTCCGTACCTGGTACACACAGTGCTTGTGCAACCTGGGCCTACAGTACGTAGATGATATACTGAAAACTCTGCAGATACTTTAGTTTGAAGACTTCTGTGTTTGAATTTGAAATACCACAGTGGCTCACAAATACATGTACAAACCACAGGTAAGGTTGGAGTTTTGGTTTCTTTTATAAAAAAATATTATTTTTCTTTGGGGTTAAAACAGAGGAACACGACAAAGGAGATTGAAGCCAGTTAACTATATCTGCTATGTAAAAAGCATGTGGACCCTGTCTTCATACTTTTGGTCTAGTTCAGGCCCCTTAGTCACAGTCATAGTGAATCTTAATGCAAGATATTTCAGATACAACAGTATGCTTTCAACTTCGTAGCAGCACTTTGGGTATGGCGCTTTTCTGTTTCATGTCATGCCTAAAGCCAACCGCGCCTTCTGGAAATTACTTTTATATATTACGAGATTGCAACAGCAAGATATGCTTTGCACCATGATTGTGATTTCTATCAACATAATGAGGAAATGTTGTTCATTAACAAATACTTCAAGTCGCAAAAGCCTATCAGCAAACATGTTTAATGGTAATGTATTTAATTTGGAGGTGTTCCAGGCACGTCCAGCTGGGAGGGGACCGCGGGGAAGACCCAGGACTCGGTTGAGAGATTATATCTCCTCACTGGCCTGGGAACGCCTCGGGATACCCCAGTCGGAGCTGGAGGATGTGGCCGGAGAGGGGAAGTTTGGGGTTCCTTACTGGAGCTGCTGCCCCTGCGACCTGACTCCGGATAAGAGGTAGACGATGAATAGATGGAAAATACAGTAATACATTTAAAACATTATATTATCATAAATTATACAAACACATGACATTTTACTATAAATAATAGAGTAAACTGCTGCCCCCGCGACCCGACCCCGGATAAGCGGTGGACGATGGATGGATGGACAGTATTTAATTTATGCTTTTCTTTAACGTACACCCATTAAAAGTGAGGGAATGGCCGTTGATGTCATAAAGCCATCTTTTAAGACAGTGTGATGTATGGTTAACCCTTTTTATGACTGTTGCTTGTAATATATATTGTTATGATTTTAATGTTGTTGTGCGCTATCATGGTGATGAACTCTTGTTGTGTATAAATATTTGCATGCTTCCTTTTCCACAAACTGTCATAACAAAGACACACAGACTAATTGACACACCTGAACCCAGCATTGCTAATTGACACACCTGAACCCAGCGTTGCTAATTGACACACCTGAACCCAGCTAAAATCAGCGATCTCCGAACCAGACCTGGAAGGATGTAGACCCTTAAAGATGTTTCCCTCGCTGATCCTCCTTGCCTGGTGACCCAGACCTTGAATGATGTTTCCCAGGACAGTTGCTGCCTTGCCTCCCCGCAGATCGGACCGGATCGGATCCCTTTTGCTCCTCGCCGCGCACTGATCCTCCTCAGCTCCTCCTCGTCTGGTAAACCAGACCTTGAAGGATGTCTCCCAGGATAGTTGACTGGAGGATATTTCCCAGGACAGTTGCTGCCTTACCTCCCCGCAGATCGGACCGGATCAGATCCCTCTTGCTCCTTGCTGCACTCTATCGACAGTCCTGCTGAAGCACGCCCTTTCCCTGGCGCAAGGGAAAACGGAGCGGATATTCCATATTAACTGGACTGGACTTTTGGTATTTTAAAACAATTTGCCTGAACTATTGCTTGACACATTGAACATTATTTTGACTATTTATTAACGTGGTGTTTTAAAGTAATGTTGCAATAAAAGTAAATGTTATACATTTTCTTGATGTCATTCTCGCTGTGTTGGTGTTTAATCCAAACCTTTTAGATAAATTTGATGTTATCAGGCTATTCTAGTACGTTGACTTTTTGACGTTTTATATTGAAAAACATCCAAAGTGATTTGAACATGGACATTTGAGCAAACCCAAGATCATTACTGAACCTTACCCTACAGGCTCAGCACTTTGTACATCCACCATCAATCACCAGCAGAGATAAAAAAAAAGAAAAAGGCACACAGAATTATGAAACACACCGAAACTAAACAATCGTCACCTCGATTACACAATCTCAACAAACTGCATATCATGACCTTCACAAAGCTGTTTTTTTTATCACAGGTCTTCTATTCAGTGACTGCTTGTGTTACAAAAAGTACAAAACCTGGAGCTCAAGCCTCCTCACAGATGTCACATAGATATTTGTTGGATGATTTTGTACACTGATAGAGTTGTGATGTGTTCTTTCCAACACAAACAAGTCATTTATGATAGATGTGCTACAGGTGTTATAAGAACAAGATAAGGACAGCTCATTTTGTTTCTGAGCGTTGTCGAAGTCAAACACTTAGACGTGATTCTAAACTAACAACAGAGCAGAAATAATCTCTGTGTAATGGGAACCGTTCAACAGCTCTCATCACATTATTGTAAATGGTATTATTACTTTGATATGAAATCACTTTATCTACAGATTATGAAAACATGGCAGTTTTTTTTTTTACACTCTCAAAGAGATGTTCGAGACCAATTCTTCAGCGGACGGATCCACTTCTCCCGACCGACTGTTCTGCCGTCACACGGAAATGGAAGTCTGATCCCGTCTACTGCCAGATCCCAAGGCCAGTATCCCATTAACAGATTTCTCTTCACCTTTCATTGGGTTTTGGTTTCTATTAAAGTGCATTTTGTAATAAACAATACACATTTATATCCAGTATGTTTCTATACTTCTTTTCCTTAAACTGCATCTTTACAGTGAGGCTTTAACATTTTAAAGTGTGAACTATCCCTCAGTAAACTGGACAGCATAGAGGAGAAGTCATGATTTAAAACAAATGCTGCAACATAATTAAGTGTCCTAACCAGTGGTGGGCCGTCAGGGCCAGCAAGGCCTTCTCTGCTGGCCTAAACATCATCAGAATATAAATTTAATTTTGATATATTTTTTCCACATATGTATTAAATTATTCCCCATAGTCTATTCTCTTCATTATATTGATTGGATAGCACTATTGAGAGGCAGAGCTATGCGCAAAGCTAGCAAACTTGAACGAGCTAATTTGTGTAGATTTCTACGAGCTGTTTTTTTTCAACCCACAATGGCTGAAGGAGGAGAAGAGATCGATTTGGTCGCAGATATTCATGAATTAAAATGCCATTTTCATGACGAACCTTTCAAGAAAAGATAGGACATCGTGAGAAGAGAACGGCCAACCCCGACACTAGCGAGCCTATCACAGCCGGGAAAAGGGTTTGTCCGCCACTTTCAAATCACTAACTGTGAGCGGTACCCCGGCTCACAGCCTCCGAGAGCTGGGAATGCCTGCTATTTACAACTAAATGTTTCGGAAATATCAATATAACTCTGTTAAGGTGATGCAACGCCCGGTTATACTGCGTTTCTATGTATAGTTTCTAGAGCCATGGTGTCATAATGATGGTATTAAGAGGTGGAATAATTCAGGTAAGACTGTGTAGGACATCACTTGAAGGCCTAGGTGTGAAATGCACGGCCCGCCACTGGTCCTAACTAATGCACTGTACTTAAAGCTCCATTAAGACATTTATTTTTTAGCATTGGCAGCAGTATGACCGTACGGATTGAAATGTCAATCTGTCTGCCCACCACTTTGGTGCAGACCAAAATATCCCAACAACCTTTGGACGGATTGTCCTGACATGTTTGACAGACACTAACGGTGTATAAATATCTCATAACATTATCCTTCACACGCACCATGAGACATGACGACATGTGTGGTTAAATTACAATTTGTCCAAAGGCTTTCACCTGAAGAGGCAAATGTGCATTCATTCTAATGGCCAGCAGGGCGCGACTCCACAGCAAAAAAATTGTGGTTGTATAGAAGTCTATGAGAAAATGACTTCTTACTTGATTTATTAGCTCAGTTAACATTATAAATACAAGTGTATGGTCTCAACCGATATGTTCAAGTTTTATTCTATACAGCATGATGTTCATTTTGTAAAATACGGTCCCATCTAGAGTAAAATAGAAGATAAAGGTTGGTATGCTTTAGGGCGTGGCTACTGTTGTGATTGACAGACAGGGGGTCATGACATGCAGAGGAAATGGCTTGAACACTAAGGCAAAAGCAGGATATGACACAACAGGAGAGCTGGTATGAAGCACTAAAGTGCTCCTGCCACTCAGAACACTATGAGACGCACATAAAAACAGACTTCACGTCCTGTAAGAAATCTGGAATACAAACTAAAAATCACAAATTAAAAAGTTAGTCAAACAGAACAGATTCTCCACTCTGATTCAAGTGTATATGTCCTATAAAAAATACCACCCGGAACATATTAATGAGGCAACTTTGAATACAAGATAACAAAGCTGGCTTGAATTGAGCAATAATGGATTACCAAAGTGTACAGTGTGTTCATATTACACATACAGTTTATCAAATATATATCATATTGAAACCTCCCTGAAAGGTTTATCTGATGTGCAGCTCACACTGCGGTAAGTACGTAATCTGATTTACTGTTACAAGACAGATATATAAGTAGATTGATTGCACTTTCAAGTGATTGTCTGATATATTGCACTCATACAGTAGACGTATAAAAAAAAACCCATTACATTTTGAGGTACGAGCACGTCCATATGATTCCTGCAACATGTGGTCCGACGATGTGAGACGTTTGTAAAGGATATGCATGCGGCACTGATGAGAAAGTTACTTCAAATAAACAGTAAAATAAAGCTGAGTTATTTATATGAAGATAGATTATCTGAGAGGAAATTCTAAAGCTGTGTGAGTTCTTTTTTTCTGTGCAGATGTGAGTGAATGCGGTGGTTACTGTGTGCGCATGTGTGTCCTGCAATCAGAGTTTATGGGAAACTCAGAAGCATCGACACGACTTATTATCTATCACAAGAGAAGACAGCAATGTTCTCACTGCTGTTTCTTTGAATCCGCATACTGTGACCTAATAACATCAACTCTCTGGGGGAGCATCTTGGCTTCACTCTGATCTCGTCTGTTAATTTGGAAAGGAGGCAACTGGACTGTTGAGTATCACAAGGTTTATCACAAACTGTTCTATTTGTTTGATTATATAAATATCCTAGTCCTCGCTTTCTATGTCCCTCATAGATGTATGCATGTGTGTGTTTCTGAAATTCTGCACTCCATCTTTCTTTACACACACACACACTGTTGTTACTGTACACATTTCCCAAGAGTGAGAGGGCATGATGGAGTATGGATACGTGTGTGTGTGTGTGTATGCTGCCACCAATGCAGACACCAGTGATGATTTCAGTTTACTTTTAATCCAACAGATGCAGGGAGTACAGTTGTATAACATGTTAAAAGTGGATTTAAATAAGAAATACCAGTTCCTATTCTGCCGTCGTTCTTTTGTTCAGCCTCCAAAGGATTTACAGATGTTGCCATTTAGGGGAATTTCAAGTGATCTTGGTCAAGATCGGGGAAATAGTTGATAGGAAAGTGAATGTTGACCAAGGGTCTGTGATGTGAAGTGGACTTCAGTCTCCTGTATGAAAGTCAGATGGACTCCACGCCCATCCACCTCCTCAACCTCAACATCCTGACTGTCCACCTCCCTGTATCACACACGACATATTAAAGACTCTGCCTCCCTGGAAGGTTAGCTCGGCCCCTTCAATCAGCTTTAATGTCTTCACTTACAAACGTCAGTCTTACTACAACGTAGCGCCTTAATCATCTACTTCCTCTTTAAGCCCCCTAGTTTCAAGATCTCCCTTTTAGAAACATGAGGTGTTGACACAGACACCGAGTTTATGTTTATTCTACAATGTTTGGTCTTTCACTTTAAGGCACTTTAAAGCATCCAGTCAGGAAGTGAGCTCCTTTTTCTCTTTGTACATCTGTTAAACATGTGAGACATGTTTCAGCAGCACGTAAATCAAAAAGCACCTTTGGGGACTCTGTTACAGCTTGGTGATGAGTTGTTTTAATTCACTGGATCAGCTGTTATCCACATTATTAATTTAGAATTTGAGGTTTTGAAGACCTTTTCCCTCACTGACCTTTCTGCATCTTCCAGTGTTTGACATGTGTCCTGGACACTCTGCAGCCTGTAATGATCACAGTATCACAGCATCACTTTTCTTCTGCCAGTGAACACAAGACTAATCTATGTATTAAACTACTCATTTATGCACGGACATGCTTTCCAATACAGGAAACCAAAGAAGAACAGTGGTTTGTGTGAAATTGTAAACATGCTGGTGAGAGGTTGATTAGAGCCAGGCTGGTCTCAGAGAATGAAGGACTCTGCTCTCCGTCAGCGGTGACCCCAGAGATCCGGTTCACAGAGGAAACTGCTCAGTGTTCACACCCCACGTTGTCCTCAGAGTAGAAGAAACCCCCTCATCTTCTTAAAGAGGGATTAGCTATTGGATAACAATACAGTCACGCTAGCAGCTTTGTGAGACTGTACTCTAGGCACAGATGTGATATTTTGGTAAAAAATACAAACTATTGGAATAATGAAATGTTTTGACCTGATGAGGGAGCTAGACGAATACTTCAGGATCAACAAAGTGTGTTCAATTCATCCCGAGGGGGAGCTGAATGTCTGTACAACATTTATTTGCAATCCATTGTTGTTGAGATATTACAATTACACATTTTGTACACATAAATCTTTTGTTTATTTTTGCATTGAACTTCCACAAACCTTTTCTTTTATCCTTTTCTTTGGTTTCATTATTTAAAGTGAATGAATTAAAACCATTTAAGGCAGATAATCGAAACTAACGCGACTTGAAATGAGGCAAGAGTTCAAAATGATGTAAAAAGTTACAATGAATCTGATGGGTGAGTAAAGAAATCACACTTTACTTTCACATCCTTCTGGTCTACCAGCAGCAGACACAGACGTGCCACAGTCAGCTGACCAGCAAGAAGAAACAACAGTTTTCTCATTTCTCAAACATAAAGGGACCATTCCACAATCTTTCTACACTTATTTCTCAATTGCACAGTGTTGAAGTGAAATATGAGGCACATGTCAGCTCTCTGAGTCCAGATGAAGATTGGTGATCTTCCTAGAAACCACACAAAAATCTTCTGAGCCAACGCACGACATTATCTCAGTCTGGCAGCTTTACCATTATTGCTTAGTCTCACGCTACAGGATTCGACTATCACAAAGAGTGATATGTGGGATCACTGATCAAGATGTTCCTTTGTAATGTCTGCCATTTAGATATACAGCGGCTCAGCTTGCTGCCGGATCAGAAGCCATTTGGAGAGCACCAGGGGAGTTTGACAATTTCTCTTTTACTTTGTCAAACTGCATTGCGTTGGACTCTAATCCTCGCCAGAACCATTCCTGCAGAATGTAGCCCGTGAGCCATGGCGGCCTATTTAGCCTCTTGGCATTGCATGCCTGAATAGTTCCCGAAAAAATGATAATGAAAAGCTGATGAGATGCACATCAAGCCAAGCTGTTCTGTGGGACGGTGCAAAGACTTGATGTTGTGGGAGAGAAAGAAAGCAAAGAAAGAAGATAGCAAAAGAAAAACTAATGGATTTTTGATTAATATTTGTTCAGAGTACTTTTTTTTAAATTAATGGATAATTAGTACAAGAAATCTATTTTTCTCGGACCGTATCTGTCCATGTGGCTGCTGTTCTTCCCGATAGTATCTGTGAATAAGCCCTCTCAATACTTAAACTGACCTGTAGCCTCCAAAATAATAACTTCAAATGAAACCTGAGATTCTTTGGGCAGCTAAATTTCCATTTCCAGGTGCTGATAAATCTACGTGACAAGGTAACAACTGATGTGGGTCGAGATTCTTTGCTTTCTCATTGTGGCTGATATACCGTCAACTTACATAACAAGTGTCTCTAAGTGGTTTAAGAGTTGGAAACGGAGGACCTCTTCATCTCAGCGTCTATAAAATTAAATCAAAGCATTAAGGAATCTGCCGGAGACATGAGCAGACAGCACGATGACCTTTAAGTTACACATGTCGTCACAGGTCGTAAATTAAATAGATTTGAAACACTTGCATTTGAGCAAGAAGACAGAGAACTGACGTTATTATCATGTAATGTTGTCATGCATGTTTTTAAATCTTGTTGTACTATCTTTAAAACTCCAACTAATGTATAATTAGTTCTGTTTTTTTCATTTATATGCAATATATATATATATATATATATATATATATATGAGCTACTCTGTACATCAAACATGCCGAATCTGCGTTTTTTTTTTGCGCCACTTGAGCTGGCCAGATGTTCATGTTCTCATTCTGGCTTACATGTCTGACAGGGAGCAATGTCGATAGCTAACCTGCAAGTGCGTTAAGGTGTCTGTTCTTTCAGATCAAAGTCACCACTAACTGAGCATTACAGAGTGAGCGGCTGCTGATGAGGTCACCTGCAGCCCGGTGTTAACTGAAGCGTCAGGACTGACCTCCGACCTGCCGTCCTTCTCTTTCTCTTTACATTGAAGTTGTATTTCAGGGTCTCGGCGACGATGTCACGAGGTTGTCCGCTGATAAGAGAGTTCTTTATTTTATTTTATTTTGGTTTGCCCAGTGAGATTATATCTGCTAAAACCTCTGCTGAGTATCAGGGGTTTGATATATGGTGATGGTTTAACCTCAGATTGTGTCACAGTGCACGGTATTTATGAAGATTTATGTAATGCAGATAGGCATGCTATAGATACAGCCTGCAAAGCACACAACCTGAACTGAGAACATTGACACATGGATGCACACACTTTGTCAATACTGTACATTAACCTCAATGGCCTTTATATACCCAGGCAATATCATGAGTATGTTCCCTACAGATTTTAAGCAAATATAACATTAACTATCTCATTATTATTATTATTATTAGTGTTCAGTACGAGCATGCCAAATTCAAATTCATGAAATTCAAAAATAACAACTGTTGGCACTTAACCCCCCCCCCCCCCCCCCCACACACACACACACCCTTTTCCTATCACGCTGACACAGGCAGCTTGACAAAAGCTCAAATGGAGCGGCTTCTATTCTTGTCTCAGCTGAAGGAACGTGTTTCCTCAGGAGCACACTCATCATGTTTGTCTTGCCATACCAGAGCCAAACAATATGAGCGAGCATGGAGCAGAAATAAGCACGCTGTCGTGAAGTGTGGCGCTGCACCTGTATTTCTACACGCAGATCATTTGATTTTAATTAAACAGAAACGTTTATTTGATTGCTTTACTGACACAAAACAGTTAGCGGGGGGGGGGGGGGGGGGCTATTCACATTGAGAGGCTTTAAATCATGTCAGAGATAAAAAGGTAAAAATGAGAGTAGAAACTTTATCTTTACTCTTGTCATGTGGAAGAGGTGCTGGGACTTTTTATCCTAGCAGCTTGAATGGCTCAGCTCAAAGGTAATGAAATCTGCCTTCCGGCAAAATGCCAAGTTGTGGTGTGTGTGACTATTTCTCGGCTGGGAGCAGTGACCTCCTCCCTCATTTTTACACTCATCCGCCACTCATTTGAATTTTTTCTTAAAACCCATAAAGTCCAGTTGCTTTGACTTCCTACATGAGCTGTGTGACTGAGAATCCGCTTAGATACTGTCGTACATACTAAGTTTACAAGTTCTCTGCACCATTTGAATATGGGTAGCATGTTTCTCGTAAGTCCCAATTTAATACAGTAAAACACTATGATTATTTTGTTTTTCAAAGAAGGGTTATATTTGAGTCAGCACCCAGTTGGCATTATGCTTCACTGGATGAGAGTGTGGCAACCACACTCCTATAAAGCCAGCCAGAGCAGCTCAATGTGAAATGGGATGTAAGTGCCTTTGTGAAGGGCATGCCAGTGATTCATTCACAACTCTGAGGGCTGTGGATGAAGTGACTGAGCACAGCTTCTTCTTCTCTATGGGAGATAAAACCGATGCAGTTTAGGTGCATATAATTGAAACGTAATTGGATAAAACTATTCCTTTAAGGATTAAAGCCGGATCACAGCCACTGCAAACCTCCACTGGTCCCCCTTTCTAATCCTTATCGAGTGTTAGATACTAAAAAAAATAACAAACCAAGTCATTTTCTTGTGTCAATCATTTTACTAGTTCAACAAGTCATTTTCCGTCTGCTGTTTTTCTTTCATCGCTCCATCCCGCACCTCGTGGCGTAGGAATGTTTTAATTATTCCCATTGCAATTCAAAACACGCCGCAGTGTAACAGTAGCTTGTATGAGGAAGTTGTGAGAGCTGTTTTAGACACATTTCAGCGCTCAGGGCTCTTCGCACTTGAGAACAGAAGCATTGACATTGCAGCAATAACTGTTGTGAATCGGGACATAACATATACAGTGTAATAAGGAATAAGCACACCTGTACATGCACAAGGACACGTATAGAAAAAAAGCTTTAATAGATGTGACGGAAGCGAAGATGATTGAGCTAAATCAGCATGCAAGTCATCTCTGAGGATGAGATTGTTCTAGGTCTGAGCAATTATCCCGCCACGCTACACTTTCAACATGCATGCACACAACATGATTATACGACGGCAAGGCACTTTGTTTTTTTTTCCACCTGAGACGTGTACGCTTAATACATCTCGGTTCAGTTTTAATTGAACTGCAGCAGTTAGAGGACATTTCTACCTCTCATCAGACACGGTGATAATTAAATGAGCTCAGTGTGACCCAGGCATCACCCCGCTGATAGGCAATCTTGGTCTGGTTCATATTCTCATGTTAGGATTTGTTGCTACAGACCCTTCAGGCAACAGGGTCTTGTCTTTGTTTCATATCCTGAATCCTGTCCCTGAATCTCGTAAAGGACAGCAAATATTGATCCTTCTTCTGTGGTACACGGCGGACCTCACGACTCAAACAAGTCTTTGTTTCCGATAAGGTGGCATCGGTTGGAAAGGTCAACAAAATGTTGTCAAAAGAGCAACGGATAAGAGAATCTTATACTTTAGACCTGACTTATATTAAAACGTTATATAACTAGTTAGATTTATGATGCATCTGACACAGTTAAAACAAACAAAAAAGGGTTTAATGAGCTTAACCATTATTTCTTGCTGAAAGTAAAACCCTAGGGCAACTTTTATGTTATTAAACTATAATATAATTTAGCAGCAAAAATCAATCTTTCACATATCTCTAAATGGTTACTCTTAAAAAGTTTGTTGAGCCAACACTTTATAATAAACTTATACTCATGTAATGCATCATGATTTAATCTGCGTCTTTATACAGTAGTTTGGTATATTTATTTATTCAGTAATAATTTGCAAATGAGTATCACAGCATGACTTTACTTGTAAGTTATAGTTATCTTATGTGTGGAGTAATGATGAAGTAGTGATGAATACTGTCATGTTTACACTCATTGTACATATTCATATCCATACAATGGCTGCTTCCGTTCAGCTTCAACATGTCATTGTGTCTTTTGACATCTGTTAGATGGTTTTGGTTTTAGTGCACCATTCTCTTCCTTTGCTACACGACACTTCTTTCAACAGCAACAAAGAAATGTGAGGAAATAAAATGAAAACGTGAAGATTTAAAGATTTATTGCTATAATTGCTGAGAATAAATAAGTCATCTTTTTCTCTTACACCATTTAAATAAACAGCATAAATACAAATGGTGATTGTGATGTAATACATTTTATTGAAGTAATTTGAAATTGAAACAGAATGAAAATTATCAAATATAAAAACATGACAAGTAACACAGTTGTTAAAGTATAACTGCATAAAATGGTGCAAGGACATTTGTGGAAAATGAGATGCCATGAACAGGGAATATTTAAAAGGATCCCAGATAAAATGGTTGGTCTTTAATACTATTATGAAAAAACAAAAACATTTGTAAAAATAAAACCAAGCTTGTCACATGTCTAAAGGTTCAGCAGTTCATTGGCTACACGATACTGTTAGCGGGCAGTCCACCTGTTAACTGGTACTAGCATTGAGTTACTAATACATTAGAGGTCCATTCAAGGTCCATACTGTGACTGCTAAGCCCATTGGTCTGTTCTCAGCTGCTGGGAGACATACTGACAGAAACACACGCTTCCCTCCAGGTGACCGGTGGAGCCGGGCTGGGGAATGGGAAAGGGAAAGTGTCTTTTAGCAAGGCAGCAGGCGTAACCTGATGAGAAGAAGGTCAGAGCTCTTTGAAACATATCTTCAGCAGAAACCTGGTCAGCAAATGTTTCTGCAAACTCATGTTTGCAACCGTCCAGAGAAACATACACAAGATAGATTTTTGAATTGGATCGACTGCCCATCAACACCTTCTCCTCCGAGAGGATTAAGTTTGCCTGGCCTGCAGCTTTCTGCATCTCCTTCAGAATGTTCTTCTCTGCCTCCTTCATCCAGAGACAGATATTGATAAATAACCCCAATGGAATACTGTAGAGAGAAAGAACGGTAAGTACCCATACTGAAGTAGGGTATGTGAGCTGTTGGGGCAACATGTCGGCAAAAGAAACTCCTAATGTTAAATATGTAACACACATGAACAATAATATAAAAAATGTTACAGCAGTAATGTAGATCAGTACTATAACCCAGAGTTGGCGCAACCACACTTTATTCTGAGAGACACTGTTGATCATCCTCACAGCCTTTCTGTACTTCTCTTGGTCCTCAATGATCAGGCGCAGTTGATCTGGTACCTCCATGTCACTGAAGTGACCACAATCCCATTTGTTGAGTCTCTCCTCATTGACAGCATTCAAAGGCTGCAGGACCTTCCCGTTGTAGATTGAAGGAGGCTGGTAGGGCACCACAGTGGACCCTTGAAGCTGCTGGTTGGGGGTGCAGAGCACCTTGAGTAGCTTATTCTTAAAATCGGGGTCGTTGGCCTCCAGGTAGGTGAGGTGGCAGAGGTGGAGAGGAACAGAGACTCCTGGCTCCAGCAGCACTGGGACAATGGGTTTCCTCTGCAGGCAGTCTCTGAACAAAGACATGTTGGCCTCCAGGAGACACCAGCGGCTCCTCACAAACTCTGCACTGACAACCAGCAGGACCTTCTGGCTCTCCTGGATGCAGTCGGACATGTTTTCCAACACGGTGCGGCCAGGAGTGAAGTCACGATCATGGTAGCAGACCTGCAGGCCGCAGGACTCAATCTGGTCGATGAGGGAGTGGCTCCACTGGCAGTCAGTGCTACTGTAGCTAATGAAGACATGGTAACACTCACCTTCTCTCAGTGTGGGAGGAACATAAATAGAGGGAGACAGTGGGACAGCAGGCTGTGACTGACTGTCTGCTGTTTGCAGTTCATTGGCTCCATTATCTATAAAAAAACTAAAGTGAGAAGAAAATATGATTTAGAAATGTAGGCATGTCTTAAAAAGATTTCTAGCAGTGTATGTATGTTAGTTTAGGTCCAAGAGTCATTAGAAACCACATTTAGAGGTCATCCTACTGCTCAGTGATCACGCTACTGCTCAGCATAATTCCTTAAAGTCAGTTCAAGTTTGAATATGATGTAAGAATATTTTTACTTTCAATAACGAATTGGAATACAATTAAACACTTGTGTAAATGAAGATCAGTGATTATATTTGTATTTTAATGACTTTATTGTTGTTTTCAGAAATTTTGGAGTGTGATATACGCAGAATGTATACGACACACAAAGGTTTTCAATCATCCAAAAGTGACTGGATTAGAAAAGCTCATCATTCTCAACTGAAGCAAATCAGCAAGTAAAAAAAAAACACTTTTTGAAAAATATCCCTTTCTCACAGGTTTAGACTCAGTCTCATGAAAGGTCCAGTACTTATATGTAAAAGCGAAAACAAAAAGTAATTTGTTCATTTTTTCCAACCGTCAATAAAACATTTATATCTATTTCAGTTCTGTCATTCACAAATACAGTCAATTTCAAAACACATATAAGCTTCACCAAGTCATCCTGTTACTCCCACATGTAATATAGCCTAAAACAAAACGTTCTCAAAAAAGTTTAGATTTAGGATAAACATGAGTTCTGTTACTAATGTGATGATTACAAATATCATAATATATTGTAAATTCAAACAGACGGCAAATATTTTCAGTTGATTTCAGGTGTAACAATATCCAAAATGTAAAAAGTGTGATGGTACATCCCTCCCTGCAGAATCATCAGCATTCAAGCAGCTCAGTGCTGCTCCAAATATACAGTAAGTACCCTCTCTGTGTAGAAAGAAGCAATCAAATAAACGATTAAAAAAAGAAATCTAATTAATTACAATCTTTGTGATTAATCGCATATATAAATATTTGCTGTCGGAGCTCCGTGCTGTCGGCAGTGGCAGTTCTAGACCAATATCACTGGGGGGGGGGCCTGGCTGGGGCCAAGTGTTTTGTCAGAGGGGCACATTCAACCCGAGGTACATTCAAGCCGGGACAATAGAGACGAAGCAGTGTTCAAGCCTTCAATATTTTTAGTTAAGTATAAACAATCGCGCACAACAAAAACAATACCATGATTGGTATGTTGCTGATTACAGCATCTCTCCAGTGATCAATCATGGCATGCGTGTTTTTATTTAGGTTCCCATGGTAACGTCATGGGACTGCCGGCTCTTTTCAAAGATCCGGCTCTTTTGGCTCTTACGGCTCCCAAATGTCTCTTCATTTAGTATCACTCGGAGCCTTCTATTTTAGCCTAATTTAGCAATTATAAATGGTTTGTGTGTTGGTAAGCAAGTTTTCATTCAGTGTTTTCATAAAAGCCTTATTGTTAGGCATTTTTTTCGTTACAGAAAAAAATACACATTTACTATTGTTTAACATTTAATTAAACTTAAATTAACAACTTTAACACAGAACCACAGCAAACAAATCAAATAAATAAAGAACAAAGTCTTAATATTATGACACTTTAGATAAAAGTCTTTAGTTCAGAGCTTCTTTTTCGGTTTTCGCTCATTTATTCACTTTCTCCCGACCTGTTGCATTTAAATCCCCGTCTCTCTGTCGCTCTGTGTGTATCTGGCCTGTACCACTACACTCTTTGGAGCGTCTGCCCCCCTTCCTTCTTTCACATAATGGTATGATCCTAGTCTGTCCTCGCATGTGATATAAAGTCCCGACCCTGCCTGGATCGTAGCAAAAAATCAGTACTTTTTTTGTATATTGTACAATCTTCGTTCAGAGGGGGGGGGCACAGGTGGGTCCAGGCTCAGTGTTACCCCCCCCCCCTCTGTGATTACGTAATCGAAATGAATGCGTTAATTCGACAGCATAACATAACGTGTACATAACAGAATAAAACATTTATCAGTGAAGTTAGTTCATGGATAAAAAAAGCTGCTTTTCTTAAGAATGAAAACTATAATCACACAATGATAACAAACACTACACAACAATGTACATTCATACCTGTCCATGACGCCGCAAATTCAAGCAAATACAATGAAGAGTGTTTGCACTGTGTGGATGATAAAGAACTGAAAAGACATTTAGGAAGCAGAGAGTGATAAACATCCTTCCTGTTCTGCTTTCAGATTTGTTAAAGCAACAGCCTTTTTCTGATATCTGACGGGCTTCTAACGGGAATAAAGTCACTGTGCCTTTAATGGCTGGAAGTGGCTCGTATTAGTCCAGACTTTACGTTGATTGGGTGAGTTTCTATCAAATAGTAAAGACAAATATGTGGACAATGTTAAGCCCATTGGTCTGTTCTCAGCTGCTGGGAGACATACTGACAAAAACACACGCTTCCCTCCAGGTGACCGGTGGAGCCGGGCTTGCGAAAGGGAAAGTGTCTTTTAGCAAGGCAGCAGGCGTAACCTGATGAGAAGAAGGTCAGAGCTCTTCGAAACATATCTTCAGCAGAAACCTGGTCAGCAAATGTTTCTGCAAACTCATGTTTGCAACCGTCCAGAGAAACATACACAAGATAGATTTTTGAATTGGATCGACTGCCCATCAACACCTTCTCCTCCGAGAGGATTAAGTTTGCCTGGCCTGCAGCTTTCTGCATCTCCCTCACAATGTACTTCTCTCCATCCTTCTTCGAGAGACGATACTGAATCAACGACCCAAATGTTATACTGAACAAACTATACACAGTGAGCACAGGGTTGTCCTTAAAACCATTTAAAGAGTTTGGAAAATATATAAATAGAGCTAACATAGTAAGTATCACTATGACAGAGGTAATGATGAGCACATCTCTAACCCTGACACGGATGTCATTCTGAGAGACACTGTTGATCATCCTCACAGCCTTTCTGTACTTCTCTTGGTCCTCAATGATCAGGCGCAGTTGATCTGGTACCTCCATGTCACTGAAGTGACCACAATCCCATTTGTTGAGTCTCTCCTCATTGACAGCATTCAAAGGCTGCAGGACCTTCCCGTTGTAGATTGAAGGAGGCTGGTAGGGCACCTACAGTGGACCCTTGAAGCTGCTGGTTGGGGGTGCAGAGCACCTTGAGTAGCTTATTCTTAAAATCGGGGTCGTTGGCCTCCAGGTAGGTGAGGTGGCAGAGGTGGAGAGGAACAGAGACTCCTGGCTCCAGCAGCACTGGGACAATGGGTTTCCTCTGCAGGCAGTCTCTGAACAAAGACATGTTGGCCTCCAGGAGACACCAGCGGCTCCTCACAAACTCTGCACTGACAACCAGCAGGACCTTCTGGCTCTCCTGGATGCAGTCGGACATGTTTTCCAACACGGTGCGGCCAGGAGTGAAGTCACGATCATGGTAGCAGACCTGCAGGCCGCAGGACTCAATCTGGTCGATGAGGGAGTGGCTCCACTGGCAGTCAGTGCTACTGTAGCTAATGAAGACATGGTAACACTCACCTTCTCTCAGTGTGGGAGGAACATAAATAGAGGGAGACAGTGGGACAGCAGGCTGTGACTCAAGGTCTGCAGTCTCAAGTGAAATCATTGGCTCAAACATCTAAAGAGAAGACAGAGGTGAGAACATCACAATCATTATTAATGACCAGGCCCATGCATTTCTATGGTTCTCTCCATACTTGCAATTCTTCATCCATCCACCACACCCCCTCAGACATAAACACCAAGTCCTAGTTACCTGAACACTATTGCACCTGCTCACCTGTTCCCCATTCTCCAAATACCCCTCTTGCAAAGACTTGCCTTTGCATGTTAGCCTTTGTATCAGTTTACCATTAAAATGACTGAACTGATCCTGTTTGCCAGATTGTGCTTGCCTCGCCCACACACCTTGCGACACACACTGTATATATCAATAGACAGCGTAGACAAGCAAAACACTTCTGAATAAAACACATTATAATTCAACATGACTGCAGACTACAGCCTCAATATGACCATGCAGTTTATTTGACTCCAAACCTATTTAATAACAGTTTCAATAAAAACTACACATCATAATTCAGATGTTTCCTACTGTTGTTTTCTGTTACTGGTTTCACTAAGGACAGCTAAAACAATATATTCTCTTACCTGTAGATAACAAACTCCTAAAGCAGGCCGAGCAATGGGTCGCCAACAACAGAATAAGGAAGTTTGAAAACTAAAAACTAAAAACAATGCACTGCTCTCTTAATAAAGGCAGAATACTGTATTGTCGAGTAACAACAGCGGGAGCAGGTTACAGTGACTGTACCTTAGACTTAATGAAAGTCAAATATAAGATATTACATCACCCTGCATGTCAAGCCTGTCTGCCTGTTGCCTGATGTAGTAGTACATAACACAACACATTGGCAGTTCAGCTTTCTGCAGTGTAAGAAAACACATTTATTAGCATATGAAGAATTTTACCTGCACATAAGTTTTGAGTCTTATTCTGGTTTAAATCCTATTTTAATAGGACATTTACATGAAACAGCTACACTTGGTTATTTAGCTCCCTGAAAACATTTTCCAGGTATTTTCTGCATGCAGGTGTGTCTTGTAAACACAGTTTAAACTCAACATTGCCAGTGTTAGACTTTCACTTTCATTCCATGTTGTTTCAGACATGTTGTTTAACATCACTTCTTTTGTTTTACTGACTTGGCACAATGATGCAATGAACATCTTTTGAAGATTCACTTCTGTTGAGTGGAGAATGACAACTACGGTAATGACGCAGTGAAGTCTTTCTTTCCCCGAAAAAAGCATAGAATTGTTTTATATTAACAATGCCTCTCCGGGAACCATACCGTGTTGGAGAGGTTTGTGTGTCTCTATGAACCTGAGAGCTGTGTTGTCTGGAGCCTTGTGCTCCTGGTAGGGTCTCCCAAGGCAAATTGGTCTCAGGCGAGGGGCCAGACTAAGAATGGTTCAAAACGACCTTATGAAAAAAAGAGAAAGAGAAGGAGAGACCCTGCCTGTAGGAAGCATGGGGCCCTGTCTGGAGCCAGGCCCAGAGGGAGGGCCCGACAGCCAGTGCCTGGTGGCCGGGTTTGCCACAGAGCCCGGTCGGCTACGTGGTGCCTCCCATCCATCCATCCTGTGGGCCCACCACTCACAGGAAGAACCGCTAGGGTCGGGTGCGCTGTCACACGGGTGGCAGTGATGGTCAGGGACCTCGACGGACCAGACCCGGGCAGCAGAGACTGGCTCTGGGGACGTGGGACGTCAACTCTCTGTGGGGGAAGGAGCCGGAACTAGTGCGGGAGGTGGAGCGCTACCAGTTGGATCTGGTGGGGCTTACCTCTACGCACAGTCTTGGCTCTGGAACCGTACTCCTGGATAGGGGTTGGACTCTATTCTTCTCCAGAATAGAGTTGCCCAAGTTGTGAGGTGTTGAGCGGTTGTGGGGATACTCACAAGCCCCCGGCTGAGCGCCGCTACGTTGGAGTTCACCCCGGTGGACGAGAGGGTCGCCTCCCTACACCTTCGGGTTATGGAGGGGAAAACTCTGACTCTTGTTTGTGCCTATGCCCCAAACCGCAGTTCGGAGTATTCGGCCTTCTTGGAGACCCTGAATGGATCCCTGCAGGACATGCATCCAAACTGTAAGGACATGAAATACCAAAATATATGAGCGATTTATTTACAAAAGAACATAAATTGCGAAGTAAATTAAAATATGAGACGTGATAATCAGTGATCAGTAATGTGCATGTTGATGTGTGTGGATAATGTGGTGTAAGGTGTTGTGAAGCAAATCATGAAACAAAAGACAAAGCAAAACAACGGGGTTTCCTGGATCAGGCAGGGAGCGAGAGAGCAGCATTGCGGATGCTGGGCCTTTTATGTCCTGAGGAGCGCTGCGCCCAGGTGCTCCAGATCTGACTGGATACTGCCATCAGCTCCACTGACACCTTAAAGATATACAACACAGTGACTGACACAAGACAGGTTAAGCAGGGGCCGTCGATCTTCGTTCCTACCCTCAGCTATGGTCATGAAGGCTGGGTCATGACCGAAAGAACGAAATGACGGGTACAAGCGGCCGAAATGGGTTTTCTCAGATGGGTGGCTGGCGTCTCCCTTAGAGAGAGGGTGAGAAGCTCAGCCATCCGGGAGAGACTCGGAGTAGAGCCGCTGCTCCTTTGTGTTGAAAGGAGCCAGTTGAGGTGGTTCGGGCATCTAGTAAGGATGACACCTGGGCACCTCCCTAGGGAGGTGTTCCAGGCACGTCCAGCTGGGAGGAGACCCCGGGGAAGACCCAGGACTCGGTGGAGAGATTATATCTCCTCACTGGCCTGGGAACGCCTCAGGATCCCCCAGTCGGAGCTGGCGGATGTGGCGTGGAGAGGGGAAGTTTGGGGTTCCTTACTGGAGCTGCTGCCCCCTGCGACCCGACTCCCGGATAAGCAGTAGACGATGGATCGAAGTCATCCTGTTACTCCCACATGTAATATAGCCTAAAACAAAACGTTCTCAAAAAAGTTTAGATTTAGGATAAACATGAGTTCTGTTACTAATGTGATGATTACAAATATCATAATATATTGTAAATTCAAACAGACGGCAAATATTTTCAGTTGATTTCAGGTGTAACAATATCCAAAATGTAAAAAGTGTGATGGTACATCCCTCACTGCAGAATAATCAGTATTCAAGCAGCTCAGTGCTGCTCCAAATATACAGTAAGTACCCTCTCTGTGTAGAAAGAAGCAATCAAATAAACTAAAGTACATATTTATTGGGAGTTATAAAGATCCATGATGTAAAAACATAACGTGTACATAACAGAATAAAACATTTATCAGTGAAGTTAGTTCATGGATAAAATAAATAGTTTGAGGACACGTACAGTAAGCTTTCATACCTTGATTGATGTTTCTATAAACAACAACACCAGAATCCTACTGCTTTTCTTAAGAATGAAAACTATAATCACACAATGATAACAAACAGTACACAGCAATTCATACCTGTCCATGACGCCGTAAATTCAAACAAATACAATGAAGAGTGTTTGCACTGTGTGGATGATAAAGAACTGAAAAGACATTTAGGAAGCAGAGAGTGATAAACATCCTTCCTGTTCTGCTTTCAGATTTGTTAAAGCAACAGCCTTTTTCTGATATCTGACGGGCTTCTAACGGGAATAAAGTCACTGTGCCTTTAATGGCTGGAAGTGGCTCGTATTAGTCCAGACTTTACGTTGATTGGGTGAGTTTCTATCAAATAGTAAAGACAAATATGTGGACAATGTTAAGCCCATTGGTCTATACTCAGCTGCTGGGAGACATACTGACAGAAACACACGTTTCCCTCCAGGTGACCGGTGGAGCCGGGCTGGGGAATGGGAAAGGGAAAGTCTCTTTTAGCAAGGCAGCAGGCGTAACCTGATGAGAAGAAGGTCAGAGCTCTTCGAAACATATCGTCAGCAGAAACCTGGTCAGCAAATGTTTCTGCAAACTCATGTTTGCAACTGTCCAGAGAAACATACACAAGATAGATTTTTGAATTGGATCGACTGCCCATCAACACCTTCTCCTCCGAGAGGATTAAGTTTGCCTTGCCTGCAGCTTTCTGCATCTCCCTCACAGCGTACTCCTCTAAATCCCTTTCCAACAGAACAACCTGAGTAAGCCACCCACATGTTATAATGCCCAAACTGTACAGAATGAGCACAAGAACAGTTGTATTCTTGTCTTTAAAAACATTTATATATATTGGAACACATATAAATAGAACCATTGTAACAAAGAACATTGTCAAGACGGTCATCACAATCAGCTTTACAGCACCGAGTGGGTCCATGTTATTCTGAGAGACACTGTTGATCATCCTCACAGCCTTTCTGTACTTCTCTTTGTCCTCAATGATCAGGCGCAGTTGATCTGGTACCTCCATGTCACTGAAGTAACCAAAATCCCATTTTTTGAGTCTCTCCTCATTGACAGCATTCAAAGGCTGCAGGACCTTCCCGTTGTAGATTGAAGGAGGCTGGTAGGGCACCACAGTGGACCCTTGAAGCTGCTGGTTGGGGGTGCAGAGCACCTTGAGTAGCTTATTCTTAAAATCTGGGTCGTTGGCCTCCAGGTAGGTGAGGTGGCAGAGGTGGAGAGGAACAGAGACTCCTGGCTCCAGCAGCACTGGGACGATGGGTTTCCTCTGCAGGCAGTCTCTGAACAAAGACATGTTGGCCTCCAGGAGACACCAGCGGCTCCTCACAAACTCTGAACTGACAACCAGCAGGACCTTCTGGCTCTCCTGGATGCAGTCGGACATGTTTTCCAACACGGTGCGGCCAGGAGTGAAGTCACGATCATGGTAGCAGACCTGCAGGCCGCAGGACTCAATCTGGTCGATGAGGGAGTGGCTCCACTGGCAGTCAGTGCTACTGTAGCTAATGAAGACATGGTAACACTCACCTTCTCTCAGTGTGGGAGGAACATAAATAGAGGGAGACAGTGGGACAGCAGGCTGTGACTCAAGGTCTGCAGTCTCAAGTGAATTCATTGGCTCAAACATCTAAAGAGAAGACAGAGGTGAGAACATCACAATAATTATTAATGACCAGGCCCATGCATTTCTATGGTTCTCTCCATACTTGCAATTCTTCATCCATCCACCACACCCCCTCAGACATAAACACCAGTCCTAGTTACCTGAACACTATTGCACCTGCTCACCTGTTCCCCATTCTCCAAATACCCATCTTGCAAAGACTTGCCTTTGCATGTTAGCCTTTGTATCAGTTTACCATTAAAATGACTGAACTGATCCTGTTTGCCAGATTGTGCTGCCTCGCCCACACACCTTGCGACACACACACTGTATATATCAATAGACAGCGTAGACAAGCAAAACACTTCTGAATAAAACACATTATAATTCAACATGACTGCAGACTACAGCCTCAATATGACCATGCAGTTTATTTGACTCCAAACCTATTTAATAACAGTTTCAACAAAAACTACACATCATAATTCAGATGTTTCCTACTGTTGTTTTCTGTTACTGGTTTCACTAAGGACAGCTAAAACAATATATTCTCTTACCTGTAGATAACAAACTCCTAAAGCAGCCGAGCAATGGGTCGCCAACAACAGAATAAGGAAGTTTGAAAACTAAAAACTAAAAACAATGCACTGCTCTCTTAATAAAGGCAGAATACTGTATTGTCAAGTAACAATGGCGGGAGCGGTTACAGTGACTGTACCTTAGACTTAATGAAAGTCAAATATAAGATATTACATCACCCTCACCCTACAGGTTCAGCCTGTCTGCCTGTTTCCTGATGTAGTAGTACATAACACAACACATTGGCAGTTCAGCTTTCTGCAGTGTAAGAAAACACATTTATTAGCACATGAAGAATTTTACCTGCACATAAGTTTTGAGTCTTATTCTGGTTTAAATCCTATTTTAATAGGACATTTACATGAAACAGATACACTTGGTTATTTAGCTCCCTGAAAACATTTCCCAGGTATTTTCTGCATGCAGGTGTGTCTTGTAAACACAGTTGAAACTCAACATTGCCAGTGTTAGACTTTCACTTTCATTTCATTGTGTAGACATGTTGTTTAACATCACTTCTTTTGTTTTACTGACGAGGCTACACCTTAACTTGAGCTAAGGATTCATCTGTAAATATATATATAGATATATATTTAATTTTAAAAGGGAAAATCATTTATATAAGGTTGATGACCCACTGTAACTTCTGAGCTATAATATGTCATGTCACAGTATCTGGGAGTGCTCCAGCTAGCATATTTCTAGTTTCTCAAAACTAAAAAAAAAATTATAACGACCAACTTAAAGCTTATTGATTACAAAAAATCGTTTTGCTTTGGCACATCTTTTGAAGATTCACTTCTGTTGAGTGGAGAATGACGCCTACAGTAACGACGCAGTGAAGTCTTTCTTTCCCCGAAAAAAGCATAGCATTATTTTATATTATTATTTATTATTCATAATTAAATATGTTTGCGATACTTGTAATTACCTGAAAACATCACTGCCACAAAACTTCTGATCTTTGGTGACTGAGTGGTACGAAAAGTGATTAATCAAATGTTTTTTTCTTGTATAATAAAGAAAGAATGAATATCATATAAATATATAAATAAATTAGATTAGATGATGCAACACCTGTAAAATAGATGTGAATTTATTTCATAAGGAGGTTGTACTTCAACATGTTTGTGTGTAAGAATGACCCTTTAGGAGCACTGAGACAACATACGACTCTGTGGACGTGCTCTTCTCACTTAATGCTCATGGGCCCCTTTTTCTGTGATGCACGGGGTGAATTGTTAAATTGCTGTATATTGACCAAAATCAGCTGCAGACTTTGGTTCTAGGGGAAAGCCTAAACATATCTACTATAACAAAAAGCTTCATTATTCACACTCTTAAATCCCAGTAGTGACTCTGGAGAGAACAGAAGACCCAATAAAGATCAGTAAGCGAGGCAGGTTTGTGTCAATGACCTTGGGCCCTTTTAATATCTGTGAGATACTGAAAGGGGAGTTTCATTCATCAAAACCACCTTCCTAACCCAGGTGACATTATGGAACAATTTAGAATAGAAAATCAAACAGATCCATCTCTCCTCTGACTTTATTTCATTCACAAATAAAGTTCTCCAGCTCATTACACAAAGACACAAACAGAAAATAGTGCTTGTCCCTTGTGTGTTTTCCTGCAGACTTCTAGTCTTTTGGTGCCTCGAGGTAGGAAAGAGGAAAGCTGCTGTAACAATGTAATGTAGCTGTAATCTAGACAAACATCTGCTGCTCTCTTCATGCACCCAGGCTGAAAGAGCAGTGAGCGGACAGGCTGCTGTACGCTTTCACACCCTTTACTCAACCCAAACACAGCAGGGACATCAAGCTTATCAAAGGTCAGAGAATGGAAGTCACTTCAGGCACCACACAGGGTTTATCTTGACTGTATTCAACATACATTTTCCAGAACTAACAGACTGACCATCTTCATAGATCTGGGACTTTTCAATGAGGGAGAAGGACTAGATGTATTATGTAAATTGACTTTTTGTGTGGGAAAAACTATTTCAGACACAACTTATTGTTATATAATATATAAGGGAGAGTGGGGGGGGATCTTTAATAAATAATGCACGTATACTTTAAAGATTAGTTATAAGCCAAAATGTGGGGTTGCCAAGTCTGAAAAAACCCTCCAGTATGACTTTTACGCCCCCCATCAAATAAAATGTAGGCTTCCTGTTTGTCTCCCCTGAATTCTAATGTTGATTATCATTCTGTTTGTATTATTCTAATTATTATTCTTAGTATTTATAATTTATATTACATATTGATTATATTAATTTAGTATTTCAATTCTTATAATATTTTTCTTATTATTAGGCTGCTATATTATGTTATTATAAAAACTCAAATTCTCTGAGATTGAAGTTACATAATAACATTTCTAAATAATAATAAATATTATATTATTAGACAAATGTTTTGTTGTTTTTACCTTCAATTGCCCTGATACACCATGTACCCAGGGAGAAAACAAAGACATTTTATTAAGGAGTGTTAAACAAATGCAACGGTAAGAAGATTCAAACTGTAACCGGTAATAAACACAGCAGCCTCAGAAATGTGAAACAATTGGCACTCTTAAGTGATCCAACGATAAACGAGCACGTTAGCTCTGCTGATGTTAGCTCTGCAGGTGTTAGCTCTGCTATAACGTTAGCTCTGCTGATGTTAGCTCTGCTGATGTTAGTTCTGCAGGTGTTAGCTCTGCTGATGTTAGCTCTGCAGGTGTTAGCTCTGCTATAACGTTAGCTCTGCTGATGTTAGCTCTGCTGATGTTAGCTCTGCAGGTGTTAGTTCTGCTGATGTTAGCTCTGCAGGTGTTAGCTCTGCTGATGTTAGCTCTGCAGGTGTTAGCTCTGCTGGTGTTAGCTCTGCAGGTGTTAGCACTGCTGATGTTAGCTCTGCAGGTGTTAGCTCTAATGTATGTTAGCTCTGCTATAACATTAGCTCTGCTGATGTTAGCTCTGCTGATGTTAGCTCTGCTGGTGTTAGCTCTGCAGGTGTTAGCACTGCTGATGTTAGCTCTGCAGGTGTTAGTTCTGCTGATGTTAGCTCTGCAGGTGTTAGCTCTGCTGGTGTTAGCTCTGCAGGTGTTAGCACTGCTGATGTTAGCTCTGCAGGTGTTAGCTCTAATGTATGTTAGCTCTGCTATAACGTTAGCTCTGCTGATGTTAGCCCTGCTGGTGTTAGCTCTGCTACTACGAGCAGCCAGAGTGCAGCTCGTCTGCTGCTGATCCATGTCCCGACCAGAGCGTTAATGTTTTAACATTAATTCAGATTAGTTTTATTCATGGTGTATCTTTGGAATAACATTAATGCTTTCGAGCAGTGGTAGCTTGTTTTTGTTTTTCAAGCAATACTTTATTGCTCAGCAAAATAAAAATAAAAGTCTAAAAACACACAATGTTAACTTTATTCAAACGCACTCGACTCGTCCTTTCAAGTTGTGCAATTTGACATGTTTCGTGCTGTAATGTAGCTCGAGAGCCTTTTTCATGACCGCAAGCGCGTCCACACAAACACTGGCCTTTTACTTCCACAAAGAAATAATCGTTTGTCCATTTCTCCTGGAACATTCCGCATCCAGCTTTCTCTTTGTTACACTCGCCATGCTGCGTTCGCTGATGTCAATGACCGTCTCGTTTAATATTTAAGTTTTTGACATGACGTGACCGCGTGATGACACGTTATGCTCGTGTTGTGTTCAAGGACCCTGACCTTGGCCAGAAGAAACAGTCAGTCGCCGGTTATATTCTATATCTGACTAGATTTGAACGCCCCCCTATCTAAAATATTGCTTCCAGCTCCCCCGTTGAGAACCCCTGCTATAAACCATAATAAAGAATACCTTTTTACAGTGGTAATACTCTCTTTTTATATTTTGTGTGCACAAAATTGTGCCCTGTAAACAGCAGTGTCACAAATACGGTACAGCTTTGAAATGGAGTCATTGCTCCCTATAAATCACCAGAGATCCAGTTCACAAACTAAACAAATTAGTTTCTTTCTAAAAGACAGTTCATATATTCCATCTGCAGACCCGATCAAGTATGATGGTTCTACATGAATACCATCTCAATTTACATTTTAAGTAAACTGAACCTACAACCTGCAGCAAACTTCAACTCCACTCAAGCATAAGCATATCAATCCAGAGTTCCAAACTGCATAAACCATCATTCATGCAGTTTAAAAAAAAAGCTATTTATTAGTTAGAAAGTTCCATGACAGGTAGATGGGTAATGAGAAGATGGAAGAGGCAGTGGAACAGGTTTAGTCATTACATAATACAGCGGTTGAGCAGGGAGAATGAAAAATGCAGTTCATCCCAGCTGCTTTTGTCACCACACACGAAACATAAATTTGCAGTCATGACTGCTGTGGTCTATTTTTTCTTCTTCTTTGTTTATGTTATAATTAATCATCTTCTCATGCTGCCTTGACAGACTTCAGTGACCTGGCCAGCCTCTCCTCATGATTAATAGAGTAATATCACAATGGCTTGTGTGTATGTCTGTTTGTACAGGCATGGTCCTGGTGGATTTGAACTATATACAAATGCATGCAAGCGAGACTGAGTATTAATACATGTGTTTAAAAATGAATACAATTATCTGTTCACACATTTTTAATAACTTTGTCTCGCTATAGATGGAAAAGTCTGTCCAGCATTGGCTTAAGGCTGAAGAATCTCAAAAGCTATATTATGGATTGCCATAAAAACATTGCATCATTATCATTGTCATCATTTGCATTTAGCTCAAAGCATTTCTGTGTCTAAGTACAGTTTGTGCAAGGGGAAACTATCCAAGTACAAACCATCAGTCATTCAAAAAAGATACAAGGGCACTCGCTTTTATTCTCTAAACTGTAAACTTCCAGTACATAATCTAATTGTCTGTTATCATATTGATAAGTGAACCAAGGGCCGGTTTGATCTGTGACGTAAAAGTGGTAGCCAGACATGATACAGTGCAGGCTAATGAACACTTTTGCTTTGTGTTTCTTCAGTGTTCCCATTTTGTTCATTGCCGTATATCCTGTGCAAATGCATTATGGCAATCTGTGTTGACACTGGGACTACACAGACAGGGGAGGGCATTATTTGCACAGTTTTAAAACAGGTCAGCTGAAGATGCCCCAGATGAGATCCACAGCAACAGACAGGTCATGTCAAAATGTGATGAAGTTATGTATTATAGTGCAAATTCAGTATGTGCTCCATGGCTCCATAAATAATGACTTTTACCTTCACAATAAAGATTAAAGGAGGGACATGTTACTGAAACGCCATAAAGAAAATGATGGATGAGTGGTGTAGATAATTTAACCTTAACATGTTTATATCATTTTACCATTAGCTAACAGTAATGGGGATGTGGCTATAGTGTTAGGAAACTAAACCTTGATTCAAATGTTTCCACTGCCTGTACCATCCCCTTAATTCTAACCTTGAAGAAATACTATAGCATGACCTTTACCGAGACCTTTCGCTATACAATTTCACATAATGAATACCAACGATTAGCATAATGAAAATCCATTATGCTAATGTCACAAAGCCGGAGTTCATGTTGGAGAAATACTATGTAACTTCTGACTTCCTCCAGACCCCTGGCATTCTCCATCCATCCACCAGATGCCCTCAGACTTTCCAACCCGTCCCAGTCACCTGACGCTCTTGTTCACCTGCTCACCTGTTTCCACTTTCCCTCATCAACCTTGCAGTATATATATCCCCTGCCAGATTGTGATGTGTGTTGTGCTTTCCTTGTCCTTGTCCTTGTCCTTGTCCTTGTCCTTGTCCTTGTCCTTGTCCTTGTCCTTGTCCTTGTCCTTGTCCTTGTCCTTGTCCTTGTATCGCATGCCTGTATCTCTCTACCTGTAAGCCTATGTATCCTTGCTTCTTCAATAAACCACTGAACTCTTCCTGTCTGCCTGGATTGACTGCATTCGAGTCCTTACCCACCTGCCTAACAAGTTTCTAATGTAGCCTCCAGCAGAGATGAGGAGCTACAGAGGTATACTCACTTTTTTCTAACTCCACTCCCCTTGATTCTTTTCATTTCATCACTTGAGGTAATTCATTCACAAAAAGCTTTTATGCAAATTTTCTTCTCATAAAAGGTAATGCTCCACAAGACCTGTAAACAAACTTTGATGTGCAAAATTGGCGTAGTTTCTTTTTTTAATATACATTTTATTAGCTGCTGTGTTGTTGTTTTGCATTGTGTAGTTGTTTCTGTCTCTTTCTTCAAGGATTGAAAGTCAGGCTGGGGCACCTTTGTTGTACCTGCAGCATATTTATTGAAATATCATCCGTAATTGTTGTTTTGTACCAATATTCAAGCACGAGTTCAAGCAAATATTACGAGTTCTAAGCTTGAGGAATTGCATTGCTAACCTGTGTCCACTTGACATTTGCACACTTATGAAGTATGTAAAGTTAATACTGCATATTCAAGTGATTGTGTCAATATTTATTTAGATGTAAACCATAACCTATTTGCTATACAATAGCATAATATCCAACACGCATCACTCCAGATTATACAGCAGGATTTATTTATTTTCTGTTGCTACAATCATTCAAATGTAAAGTTTAAACTGCATGCTATATATGTGCCATTTTTCTTTTCAAGTCTGTAATCATACAGGATTGTACATGCTGTGGGCAGAACATTAATGGGAAGGTACTTGTGTTGTTTAATCCTCATGCACTTCTCTCAAAAACTAAAATTTCCAGTTAATTTAATCCATTTAAATCACTTAGTGACTCATTGATTTATTGAACACATGTTATCTGCTGTACATATTACAGAGTGTGTGCTGGTATCTAAAAAGGAGCGCACTACTTTAATGCAAATTAAAGACAAACATGTCAAAACGTGCTCTGAATAACTATGACTGCGGTAAGAATAACAATGCGTGTCATTGACCACATCCATCTGCTCTTGTGTTTGAAAGCATTGGCATCTCATAAGAAGTGCTTAATTGTAGTGTTTGTATTAAAGTATTATTCTATGAGTACCTATGCTTACACTTTCTTGTCATGTGACGAGACCCACCGGACTCAAAAACCTCAGATATGTAAGCTTACCGTGGCTGAACCTTTTTAATCTTACAGGATGCAGTGTCGGTGCATTCAAACATATTTCCATGCGTTGATTGATAACATGACGTCTGTGAACGATATATTTAACTAGGATATTGTGCAGATCTCAAAGGAATGCGGATTGGATGAGAAAACAACCAGTACCTGCTTCCTGCCAATAGAGTATATATCCCAAAATCTGGATGTGGGAGTTGAATTGCTGAGGAAATGTGACCCCCCCCCCACACCATCTACTCCATCCTATTGGGTCTGTCTGTGCAGTTCATGAACTATAATGAATGTCCCACAAACATTCTTCTCTCAGCTCATGTGGTCAAAACTATACAAGGCACCAATAAATCCTAGACTGGAGGGACAAAATAACCAAGCTTGACATTCAATACTTTGCATTTGTTTTAAATGTACATGCACTTGTTTTCTGTGTACATACTATGAAACACTTTTTTCAATTACATTCCTAGAAGTGATATTCTAAGAATAACGCACATGCATGACCGCTGTCTGGCCGGTTTGGGATTACTTTTCATTTCAGGAGAACATGAAGCCGGTTCTTGTCAGCCAACTCACAAGGAACAAATTATTGTGGGAAATGTACAGTAGAATATGTACAGCATTCAACTAGTGTTTAGGCTCTGACCTCACCACTCCCCACATGGGAACGGCACAGCAGAGAGTGAATGAACTTCCAACTGTAGGGGGAGGTAGACTCGGAGCCTTTGTGGATGCATCAGAAAGTGACAGCTTTCAGGTGAGCAATATGGCAGCAGACCATCAGAGAGTTGCATGAGAAGCATAGGTCATGATGCAAACGTACAAATGTTGTTTTGCTCTGTAAGACAATCTGCTGGCTCTCAAGTCGGTGATTTATTGTTTTTTTTTTGTTTCTTGTTATCTTAATCCTATTTTAAGTATGCGACTGATCGTGCGTTATGAAAGTACTGTGTTATACACTTTTTGTTCAAAGATTCAAAAGCAATATTTAAACGATATCGAGCACATTCATGAGAGATGATTAGGAACATCTATGAATTGTAAATGACTTTAGTAGTTGGATGCATTATTTAACAATCCCTATGACAGTAAAGTTCAGGGAACACCAGAGCCTGGCCATCTACACATCTCCAGGAAACTTGGCCCTTAAGGTTCCCTTGATGTGAAGCCAAAGACGTATCACACATCACTGAAATGCATACAACATGTTTCAGTGAACGTACGTGCAGCTGGAGAAATTTACATCCCACAATAAATTCCTTAGTGTGTTTGTAAGAGGTTCAAATACATCCTTACTTTAAAAGGTATGAGGAGTCTTTCAGCTGGACCGCCTTGACTGGCATATCTCACACAAGATTAGAGAGAAGCAGCATGTGACCTTTTTAAGAAATTGTTTTTGTTAAACACTTTCTTTCTCATAATCCGTGAGAGTGTTAATCATCAAGGCATAACAACGCAAGTGAGACGCTCTGAAGCCCCCGTGAGGATGGTCAACCTTTTTTCCCCCAAAAATCCAATAAGCTTGCACGATATTAGGGTTTTGTTTTTCATTATGTCCTTGTTTGTGGATACATCTGCGAGCTAATGGCAGTCATGTTTTTTTATTTTATTCATAGTATCTCATTTGTTGTCATTAAAGCGGCATCATTATAGAGCATGCATTCATTTGTTCCCTGCTACATTTCTATTATAATTAAAAATGTATGCCTTGTGATAAAAAAGTTATGATGAAAGACCCAGAGGAGACGGTTCCTCATCTTCACAAGGGTTGGTGCTGACGCTGTAATTGATCCAATCAGTTTTCATTACACTTCCAATATGAGGGCTGTGGTGGGCAAAGCGTTCATGTTGTGTTTTAGATTAAACTTGTGGCTGATCGTTTGTCTTCATACATTATTTTTATGATTTTGTCAGATTTTAGTGAAGCTGTAAGAGAGCAGCGTGCTGAGCTTGGTTTTTAATGCATTAAAAGGTTGAAAAGTACACATTTGGCAATCGTGGTAAAGTCAAACCACGTTCTCAAAGAACTCCACAAGAATGCTTTTCCGGTTTCCTGGAAACATATTATTTCTTCTTTTTAATTCAAATGATCTTTCGCTAAGCCCTGCCTCCTGTCGTTAGCCTTTACACGATTTGAAATAGCGTCCAACGGCTGATTGGTTGCACATGGGTCTCCACACAACCAGAATCAGTGGAATTTGTTTTTTTGGTACAGCATGAGGGGGAAAAATGTTCAGAACAAAGTATCAGCAGCACAAAATATAGACATGACATATAACATAAGGAATAATAATTACAATATTCCAAGTCGATAAAGAGTTCACGGACGGTGCCAGATGCAAGGATTAGAAATTAAGGGGCATAATTCAGTTTCCTGCGGCAGGACTAGATGGATTTTGGCGAAATGATGACCGACACTGGCAGATTTAATCAGCTATAGCTCGCTAGCAAGAAAACAATCTCCTGCTGACTTTTTTTAACACTTCCAGCTGACTCATTTTAAAAGCAGAACAGTGTAAAAGGGATTTTAAATATGCACTTGATTACATGATATGGTGCTAAAAGACTGAGGCCACAGCTGCTAGACATGCTTCGCTAAATAAAGAAAGGGCATTGTTCCTTTGTGTTGCAGTTTGGAACAAGTCAGTCCTAAATAAGTATATGAAAAAATGTTGGATCAGATTTCAAACAAATGAGAATAGGCTTTTAGGATGAGGACTAACCATAGAAACAGAACAGGAGTAGAACGGACATCCCTATTCAGATGTACCACGTGACCCTTGATGGGGTCCAGACCTCCAGGTTGTGAGCCACTGATTGAGACCGATCTGGAGCTGAACCTTAAACTTAAACTGTATTTTTAAATATTTTGTTTTGTTTTTGTTCAGTGCATGTTGCATAACTTTCTTTATCTAAAATTCGTCAGCGCACACTAAAAATATCTGAAAACTGGACTTCTCAAGAAACACAATGACTTATTGGTTCTTCTTAAGTGCTACCATGTGATGCACCTAAAAATAAAATCCATAACGTTTATTAATATCTGCATTCTAACAAAATCAGCAGGTGTCTGGTACAATTATATTTTCACAATACTGACGATCAGGTGAAATACTGTGCAGCAGAGACCCATCAGGAAAGCTAAAATATCTGGTGATGGATCTCACAATACAAAATTCTTTCTACAGTAATAAAAATACATCTCACTTTTTTGGCTTGAGAACAAGTGCATGAGCGTGCTTCTTCCAAACAAAGAATACGAGGCGCGAACTGAGTTCAGACACACACACACACACACACACACACACACACACGTCTCAGTGACTCAATGCTCGCTTCGCCAGATGCTATTATTGATCGTTGACAAACAACCCCATCAAAGCCTCAGCAGTGTATTATCGTCCGCTCTTATGAGTACCGCATAACTCATTGCAGCCTCAAACTTGCATGGCCAGAAACTCCCTGAAAGAGTTATTATAGAATCCATGTTGAATTCCACGCACTCTTTGACTCAGAAATATCAGAAAATGAGCCTTAAAAGGTTTGACAGATTTATTATCATATGTTGACAGGCAGAGTTGAGGCAACCAATCTGCTAATAAATGACAGGTTTCATCAAAACCAGATTTTCTTCATTCATTTTTGTCATCAATCTTTAAATCAGGAACAAAAGCACAAAGAAAATGACGGATTTATAGATGTTTGTTTTCTAAGATTGTCTAAACTTACTGTAGAATATCTTTTTTAGTTTGTTTTACTCTGTGCACTGTATTGTATTTTCCCAGTCAACGTGGTACCAAGCCTTTAATGTTACTCTTGTTACGTGTAAACATACGCCAACAATCAGAAGAAGAAGACGCCAAAACAGTTATGTTTATAATTTCATGTTGTAAATCTCGTAAACTACATTTTGTGTCAGGCTAGAACAGAAAGTTTGGAGCTGCTCAATATAACGACTCTAAAGACACAGCTGAGGGTTAATCTAAAAATAGTGCTTCCAAAAAATATACATATTATTTCAAGTAATAAATTGTATTAATGGGTAAATTACTTTTTTATATAATTGTTCTGCAGTAACAGCTGCACAGGAAAAGGAATCTACAAAATAATCACTAAACAATGTCCTAAAGTGAAAAGTGATTAAATATCACAATATGTTTTTTATTTCACTTTTTATTAAAATATTATAAAGTTCTACATGCATTCATTATTTGGTTTTGGTAGAACGTAGGAATATAGATTAGAAAATCATTTAAAAAAAGAGTTTTTTTCCACGGCTTCTTAGTTTATGGACTGTGGTGAATAAAACGAGACCCTTTAGAAGTTCTAGACGAGATGGTTTTACAATGACAGTCTGCAGGTCTGTCAACACGTGATGTTGCATGTGCATATCTCTCCCTGGACCTTGTATGTAGCTGGACAGATGATCAGCAGTGCATTCCAGTTCTTTTACTATCAGATAGAGGAGCCAAGCTAAGTGGAAACATGTCTCACATGATGACACTAACCTGGCATGCCATCCTCTTCACCCATAATCCCCTTTAATCTCAGCCTATTCAAGTCAAGCATCACTCCAGACGAGCTGTGTGGAGGAGACAGCGGTGTAACAGGGCTGCAGCAAGCAAGGACAGAAAGGTCTTCTCATCAGGAGAAGTGCACCTTCCTTTGTCTTCCACACAGTGTCTATTTACCCTCATTCAAAACATAATTGAACACTGGTTGTGCCAAATCTACTAGCGGAAAGAGCAACAGAGACATTAAATATGGTTATAGTAGGAGTTTAAGGCCATTCCTTCCCTCCCCTGAATTGTTGAGCCCCACAGGCGATGCAAATTTATGATATTGCGAGTTTTGTTGAGTGAATCCTGGACCCTGCTTTGGTATTGCTCAACTGCGTTTGAAACCTGAAACACGCACAGGCCACGCAGAGAGGGGCCAAGTAAAAAAGGTCAACACAAGGTTGGCATTGATCATAACGTTGTTCAGCAGCATGTAATGGCACATTGTGTGAAATACCTGACCTGCTGCTTTGATTGTAGGCACCTGCCTTCACTCACGCGAAGAAGAGTCCCTCAGAAGAAAGCATGTGTCTCATCGATTACTTTCAAAATCATATGCTTTGCAGAAGTTTGTGTGTTTTTCTTTTTCTCGTTCTCTGTACGAGAAAAGGGGGAGGCTTTGTCATTCACAGCTGCAATAAACAACGTCTTTGCCAAATTCCTGTAATCATTCTTTGATGTACAGTTTTTAGTTTTAAGTTTTGCAACAATTAAGTTATCATAAATGATTATTCTTTACTTGGTTACATTGCACTCTTTGTTAGTTACATCACACACAAGGATTTTACATACAGAACACATGTGTTCATAAAATACATCAACAGTATATAAAGTAGTATAATTACACATTAATGAATCAATAATTCAACATTAAAAATCATTCTGAATAATGAGCCCTTCAAAATAAAATCCTATTTGTCCATCTTCTGATCAGGGGTCGACTACTGAACTACACAACTAATCACTGAAACGTAACACCATCCATCATAATAAGAAAATATCATCCAATGGTGCAGAAAATGGAAAAAAACCATCATTAATAGCGTTAACTACAGATTATACAGTACATGCACTGTGTTGGCAATCTGAAGCATACAGTTTCCAAATATGCACTCTCAAGTCCACAGTGTCATCTCAGTGTTTCCTGTCAATAGCTGGCATGAATAGATAACGTCAACATGTTGGCAGTTTACATTTCACCAGCTGTTAAAGCAGCTGAGGGGACGAGAAGAATGTCTGTGGCAAGAGAAACCTTCAGTGGGCTCTAAGAGCACCGAGCTACTATCTATCTAGCCACATGACTGCTGTATTGATTTCATTTGTCTGCGGTCACAGATGCCCCAACGTTGCATCTCCTTTAAGTTTAGCTTATGATCCTTCAGAAAATAAAACCCGGGTCAATCAATACACTATGTCTCAGAGCTCCGACGCATTTCTGTTGTTTCCTCAATAGTTTCAATGTTGGCTCTGACAAAACGAGTCTTACTCATTTGTTCCGTTGAAGAAATAATTGTACACTTTCCAGCTCAATGAGTGTGCCAACTCCACTTTCCCACAACAAAAATACAAGCAGCCTGACTCTAATCTGTCACTTCACAGCGGTGTTCTGCCGGAAGCTGCTCCTCAGTGAATACCAGACTGATGTGTCTTTCATAAAAATGAATCTTGCAATTACTCGGCCACCATATGCTTTAATTTGCTCAAGAGATGAATGGATGCTGACACAGACGTGGAACCTTTGCCATCCTCTGTGGAGCTCAATCAGTCCGTGACAATGGAAGGACTCATTCTACGATTTTACAGTGTTTATAATTCCTTTGGCATGAACTCTTCCATTTGATTATTAATGATTACAAACAGACACTAATACTGTTTGAATTCAACAACAGCTGTGACAGCGTCTCCAATCACTCAGTACATCTGTCGCATTTTTACCCAGAAATTCCAGACAGATTTTCAAAATAAAAGCAAACTGTGTGTCCATCTCTGTCCACATACTTTCGTATAGTTTTGTTCTGGGGTAGTTTTTCATGGTTTCTTATTTTCCACTCAACGTAATATTCTCGAAGAGTTTCATTTCTGTCTTGTCTGTTAAGTCATTTTCTATCGCCAAAAGAGGAAACACAATAGGTGATTGAACATATGGCCAACTGCATGCACAATATTATGAACTAGGCGACACTGTTTGGAACTCTGGGAGGTGAGATGTGTGCTGGTTTCCTTCAGTTACAAACCAGACAAGTCAGAAAATGGTGTGGAGTTTTATGCAATTCAAGCCCAAATATTGTCCAATTACCTCCATTAAAACCCGTATTACTCTTCTATAATACTGCAGGACGTCAGAGAGTGACGCATATGGTTTTGGGGGAAAGCTACTCCAAGTCAAACATGCTACTTCCTCGGTGTGCCTGGGAATGATGTTTCAAGTACAAAGCAAGATGCCAAACCGTCTTTGTTAGTTAAAAAGTGAATGGATATTCTTTAGACAATGAATATAAAGTTGAGAGCAATTTTCAAACTTTATTGAAATTATTGCTCTTTTAAATAAGATATGAACGGCATCCATTAAAAACCCTGGACACACAAAGACAATTAAGTTTGGGCGTAAAACATTTGTGTTTGACGATCGATGTCTCATTTTTCAGTCTCTTACTAAATGAACCCTACAGCAACCTACTGTACTGTACCTGTACTCCAGGAGAAACCAGATGACTGAAATGATCTCCTCTATCACTTCAGATCTTCACCCGACATTGACACAAACCACATCTCGCAGTCCCATTTCCCAGCACAGCTGGCGTATACATGCAGCATAATTCTCGAGTGTTTATTTTTCCAGACGCATTATATTTCGGAGATTATTCTGTGGTCTTGATGCGAATTAAAATGGAAATCAGAAAGTGAAGTTTCATCTCGAGTAAAGAGGAAAAAGAAAATAGAGAGATGGCTGTAATACTAAGGTCAGGAAGCACCATTGATGATAATTAAGTTTGGCAAGGAGGCAAACTTAGGAACACCTCACTGTCAATCAGAGCCTGGACATTATTGAGTCTTACTTCATGTACATTACTTTTATAAATGCATAATATTGAAATGAAGTATGTATCTGTGCTCTCATCGTGTTCATCACACTTGACCTGCCTCATGAGGTTTTGAGTGAGACCAGAGAAGTGATTTTGTTGATAAGAAGCCGGAGCTGCACTTTATTAGACATTAAACGTTCCCCTAGCACTTGCCCTCGAGGGAATTCCCCCCCCCGCTACGATGAAAGTCGTTCTATTTGTCTGAAAACAGAAGTGAACTTTGTGAGATCCTTCCTCCGGCGGCTGACGGAGCGAGTGAACAAAGATGGTCACTCCAGATGTTTATATCACCCACATGGCAGTTACGCAGTTGGTGCAAGAAACTACATCCGTGGTTAGGTTGCAGTAATCTACTTTAAACTATGGTTGCTTACCATAGAGGAAGGAGAAAAGTTAATAACTTGAAAGAAATAAAATAATACATTTAAATTAAATTAAACAAATTCATTATAGTTATATACTTCTGTATAAACTACATGTGTTTGAGTCAGCAGATAGATAATTAAGAAAGTCTCATTGATAAAAGATATTTCCACGACACATACTTGTTGAGCTTGTGCCATTTCTTTATTCCCAATATTATTTGTAAACTCATAGAAAGAAAATATTATTTAGCAAGATATCATAAACTCATAGAAATAATGATAATCATGATCACAAACAGAAACTGATGCAGCTAATTTGACAAAGTATTGCAACTATGACTTTGCAGGTATTCTTGGTTTGTTAGAAGCAGCATAGCGCTGAGACTACAGCTGGAAGGTCGATCCTCCAAAGCGTACAAGCCTTCCATGAATCCCCTGCTCACGTTCCCTCTATATCTTCAAGAGGCCTCCATGCGACCTATGCTTACTTAGTAATACCAAGGGCTTAGGGGAACTAATAATGAAACGCAGCCATGGACCCGGCCCCCCAGTGAGTCTGCCTGGCTTGTTGATTTGTTTGGATGAGTCACTTTGCTCACACACACACACACACACACACACACACACACACACACACACACACACACACACACACACAGATGCGACATTCTTTCTTAAAGAAAAAGAAGAGGAAAAGGAGAGTTCTGTTTTTCCAAATTTGTGGAGCCAGTATTAAATGCTGAAGATTTTCTCCTGGCACCGTGTTCACCACAAAAAGCAGCTTTCGTACTGTACATGATGGTAACGTCACTCAATTGGTGAAATTGAATTGTGGTAAGAAATGCAGTAGGTGAAGCCGACCACAAGTAATCATACGTGTGGCTCAGACTTTCCTAATTGCTGGACACACTTTTCTGTGCGACCTCAAGCAGAAATCGCTCCCAGTTATTTTCAAATAGGGTACATGAGACTTAAAACTGCTTTAATAGATGTAAAACGTCCCATCTAATATTACATAGACATTGCAGATATGTAGCTGTTTTACCTTAAAAAATAACAGCACAGTACTTCCACACATATGAAGTTAATTTGTACGTAACGATTGATGATTCACTGGAATTATTTAGTAATGTGGCACTCATACAGCTCAACGGAACATTTAAAATGAGGCCGGCCAACACTGAATGCTTGGGTTTGTATTCAGTCGCATCCTTTAAGTTAGTCAGAGTTTACTTTTCCCAGATTTCTAACCTTAAAGCAATACTCCACCTTATGTTTATTCTGTGATAATCAAATATTCTGCTTGAAGGGTTGATCTGAAAGGTGTGTACCGACACTGGTTTCCCCCCAAAACCTGGGAACAAAGTCGACGGAGCGTCAGATTCTGTTTGTTGTCGACGCCAACAAACTCAGATTGTGAGCGGATTGCATCACATTCATTATCATCTCTCAAACATCAAGCACTGAACAGGTTGGGGGTGTCAGAACAAACAGGAATAAATCCATGCGTAAGGTTTAGCTTTAACCTTTTGAACCGAGCACATGGTACGACAAATATTTGCATATGAACTCCTCCACCATTTGAATAATACTAGAAGGAGGTCAAATCTGACACTTAATCTTCTAAAATGATCAAATTGACATTTAAATGAGGATAAACAGGTTTTAATGAATGTACTGCAACATTTTTCAATGCGGATGTCTGATGATTTTATATGTAAGAAATGTTTGTTCTAGTGTTTATCTTAGGAACACACTGAATCCAAGCGTGATAGTGTGTTTATCCTCTCTCTCCACTGTGCATCATAAAATTCCATGGGATTTCATTTGGTTCCCATTTGTTAACAGACTTGTTGTCTTCATCCAAATGTTCTGATTTCAGCCCATTAAATGACCGACACACACACACACACACACGCGAACGGGCAAACTGGCCTCCAATGAGAAAATAAACAACGCTTTGACTGATCCAGGATGCCCGTTGTGAACGTTTCCCTGAACACACTGCACGACAGGTGCTAACAGTTGGACTTCATCAAATGTGTTTATCTTTTGAGGACATTAAGTACAGTATGTTGAGGTTGCCAGAGATTTACTGCGATTCGATGTTTGTTTCTATGATCAGTCAGTAAGTCATGGGGAGGGTTTGTTTTGAAAATGGTTGGAACATGTATACAACAGCAATGTCTTACAGGTATTCACATTTTTTGCCCATTTGGAAATGATGTGTTTTCATTTTGTAACACACACACACACACACACACACACACACACACACACACACACACACACACACACACACACAGACACACACAGACACACAATAGTATGTCCCTAATAGTATAAACTGGCTGGATAAAAATAGAAACACCTCTCATTACAGTTCGACATCACTACAAATGACAGGCTTTAAAATAACCATGAAACTAAATCAACAATGGAAGTTGTATTGCAGTGCTGCTGTACAGATGACAAGTTGTAGTTAGGTGAACCATATAAACTGCCACCTGAGAATACAATCCTGTATAATGTGACTACTCGTTGACCCCTGGGAGACTCTGCTGCTCCGTTGTCCTTAATGTGTTTTCTCATGGTCGGTGACTCATTAAACATTTCCATTAAGATGTTGCATGCCAATACACTCCCCTCCCACTTTCTCAGCTGATGTGACTTGGGCTATTGCTGTGCTTTCTTGACATCAAGCCAAGGTTCCCAGCCGAGCAGATGATGAGAAACAAAATCCTTTCCAGATGTTCCAACCCCTGGCCCTCATTTATCGACAGAGGAGTTCAAAAACAAAAAAAAGGGGGTGATTTCCTTCCAATCTACAGCAGCAAGACTCGTCCCTGGTGTCCCAGATTGGGGTGAAAATATATGGCTGTGTTTGTGGTCTCACGCACTGACCCCTGCGGGTGCCTCATAAGTTTGAAATAACACGACCCCCATCAATGTACGTCGCTTAAATGTACGCCGCCAGCAGATATGTTTACATGTTGAAGAAGGAAATGAAAAAAGCACATCTGACCATCATATCATTGTGAACCTTTTCACAGCATGAAAGGCATATTGTTTTAGACTCAATCCAGAATCCTACTCCGTGTTACACAAAAATAAACCATAGATTTTGTGGCTCATGTGGTTTCAGACATTTGCACCAAGCTGTCTTTTCTCGTGTTGCTGTTTCTTTTCCTACCTTCACTCATGCTGGCCACCTGTCAGGCAAGTGTGCCGTTTGCTTTTAATGAAAAAGATCATGTTTCTGCTTTTAATGAGATTAAAACTCTACGCCCACGTCACCGGAGAAGGATAAAGTTAATCACAGCTAAACATGACATAAGAAATTATAGAATGATAAGAAAATGACATGTTCCCCAAAAGATAATATGTTATTAATTACTGGAAAATATGACTGAGTATGCTGAGTACAAGCCGCAGTGGTCTGCTACCCTCTCATGTCAAATCAACAGGTCGCTAGTAGTTGTTTTGGAGGTTTCTAGTATATCACATCATCTTCAGCTGCAGATGGAGCACGTCCAGTTGTCATGGAAATGTAGATGTTCATCTTGTGCATGCTGTCTCAAACGTTCTTCACCTCCACGACACCTGGGAAAGATCCATCTGCTGATGAAGATCATGTGACGTGATCAAAAGCTCGTTAATGTACCTTGTGGTGAGATTCTTTCTGCAACATCTAGACAAGACAAGTTGATATTTATTTTTACAAACAAGTTTATCTGGTGCTCACTTGGTGAATATTCAAACTAAACAACATATATTCTAATGACTGATTTTAGATTTTCAGATCAGGATGTTCCGGAAAGGAGCTGTAAGAGGTTCAAAGTGTCAAAACACATCTTCTATTTCTGCAGAAGAGACTTCTTGGACGGCATTAAAGCTGCTGCTGGTTCTCATCATCACTCTTTTGACAGTCTCCTGAAGGGAGCAGCACATGTTAGCACCATCACTCATTTCTGCATGACACCATTTTAGCTTAACCAGCACGACCTTTATTCAACCTCTGATCTTTCACAGCATCAGTGTTCCTCACGTCCACCTTTATCATGCATGCTTATACTGAATAGTTAACTCTTATTCACAGGGTGTCAACTTATGGCATGTTATCAAAAAATCAAAACAAAGATGTCCCTCCCTTGACCCCAGTCATGTGTATCGCACTTTCTGTGCCGGCAAAAACAAGTCTATCTTCAAAACAAAGCATGTTAATCATCTTTGCACTGATTAGCAAAGACTGAATATATACTTACACGTTTACATGTCATGGACTGTGACATAGCAAAGATGCTCTTCCAACCTAAGTACAGAATGACAAATGTCCTCGTGGCTTCTTCCTCAAGTTAACTCTTCTTGCTTCTTGTCTTCTTCCCTACTTCTGTATTTAAGCAACAGTGACCATAACAGACTTGATGTGCGGGCGAATAAAAAGCAAAGGTTCCCTGGTGAATCGAATGATTTTTCCAGATCTGCACGAGTTATTGCTGCTATGAAATTAGACTATTTTGGGGTGTAAAAGCTCAAACTGGATTTGAGTCCAAGAGTCTTGTACAAGGCTCAACACTTCAGATCCAAATTATGTTGAAGGCTTTGGAAGACAGCCTTTGAAATATAGAATTAAATGTATAAATCAACAGAAGGAACGGAACATATCAGTTCTTCATTTCATCAGTAACCTCCTTATTTCACATGTGCAGTTTGTAAATAATATCCTGGAATACTCTTTTCACATTCATCATTAGAAATGTGCACACACAGTAGCTCGTTTTTGTTAAAGTTAAATGTTTTTGCATTAATAACAATTTGTCTGTCTCCAGTGATAACTGATTTGTTCAGAGAATGAAGCATGAAGCGCCGGTACTTATCTTGGGAACGCAGTTAGCCGGGTTGAAAGAAAATGTCTTTCAAGCAACTCTGCGTGAAGAGATAAAAGTCATGTTGGTAACGTAGACGGGCTGCAGCGAATCTGTGTGATTAGAGGGGATGTACTTTTGTCCTGACATTTAACAGTCTTGTTATTTACTCTCTTCCATAACAATATGTGCTCTATAAAATGCTCTGGCATTGTAGTGAGAAATATTTTCTTATGCTGCTATTCTACACAGCACTTTCCAAGGAAGCACAGAACCACCATTGTTGCATTTAAACCTAATAATAATAATAATAATGTGAAAAACACTAAGTGCGTTTGAACTTAGGAATGTGATAATAGTCTTGTGGTGTCATTGCTGTTACAAAGCAAAGAGTAACTGTAAACATTCTCTCGTCTCAACAGGAACATTTCAGAGGTAATTTAAAATGCAGCAGAACATCTCATCTGTGCACACAGTGAGCTGTAGGCAGGAAGGACTGGCCATTGGGGAAGTTTGGGAAGAATGGTCGATCCATTCCAGGCACTGTGAAGTCTTTGGTTACCACATCTGTCACCTTGTAGTGAGAAGTCCTGCTGTATTATGACTGCAGCACTTCCCCCAGTCAGTTCCTAAACTCATAGCTCACAACTTTAGCATCCTTCCTCTGTAGCGTTAATTCAACATTATGATAGTAGTTAATACACTGTGAGTATGGGAGAGGTCCTTTTATAATCAAGTGTTGAGGTCATTTTGTCCCTCTTAATTAAATAATATTGCATATATAAAACAACATTCATTTGTATTATTTTAAATAATGTAACTGAGGAGTAATATATTTATATGCAACTCGTGATTGATTAAGCTAGCTAGCTTGTACAGTAACATTAGTAGCTATATTACACAGCACTTCATCTTTTTAAATGAAATGTTGTAACCAATGTCTCACTAATGTACAATTTAAACCACGTTACGATCTCCATCCATATAAGGCACCTTCATCAGTAACTGGGGGCCACTGCCTAACGTTGTCAATCCAACTACCCCATGCTGCTATCCCTGTCAACAGGCAGCAGCAGGCTAACTAATGCTGTGTGTGTGTGTGTGTGTGTGTGTGTGTGTGTGTGTGTGTGTGTGTGTGTGTGTGTGTGTGTGTGTGTGTGTGTGTGTGTGTGTGTGTGTGTGTGTTGCAAGAACTCCAGTCTTCAGAATGGACATGTCATTATAATATCATATTATGTCATATTACAAGTTTCTATCACTGACTACGTTTACATGCACACAATATTCCTGTTTTTGCCTTTATTGTGAAAAACACAATATTCTTGTAGTGGATTGGGATTTGAAAGTTTAATTCGTATGAAAGATGTGTGTGTGAAAAATGTTCAAGGACTTGGTTTCCTGTAATCCCTCAGCACTCACTCACGGTGTGAACACTGTGAATCACTAAAAAGATTACTGAGCCGGAATTCATCTGTGAATGTTATTTTCTTCTTCTCCCCGTGCCTCATATCCCCCATTAACACTTACACCTTTCACAGCTCTGGTAGAGGAGACCATGTGTTGACTGTCAGTCATTTTGATGAGGTGTTGACTAGATACTAAGCCGACTCTTGTGAGGCGTGCTGCCATGACGTTAACAGGATGCCACTGTATGAAATGTTCAAGGTGTTTTTGTATTAAACACTATCAGATAACTGGAATAGCTCAAGTTATTTATGTTGTTTTATTTATTTGGACTCTGGAGAATTTTTTTTAGTTACTCATACTGATTTTTCCTCGAACACCATGAAGATGACACTTTTATTTATCAGTGACATATCTAGCAGGGTGGTGGTAGACTCCTGTTACTCAATTATGATCAGGACGGAAGAGGAGGACATCTGTCTGTTAAGTTTATTGGTTCAGATAAATCACAGCACTGTGATGATGATGATGATAATAATAATAAGATGACCACATAGATCATATTAGATAAGATATAACCATGTTTATGCAACATGAAGATACTTACATAACCTAATATGTATGTTGAAATGATTGAAATGTTGTTATGTCTGTACTAGGACAGGATGGGAATGTTAATAACATTGAGGAAATCAATAAAGCATCCTAAAGAGCCGAGAGGCAACAAAGACGATGGTGGACAAAGATATTGGGATTATGGAGGATGAGAGCCATCCTCTACACACATGTATCTTGTGGAGAGACATTTTAAACATAGAGGCTGAAGCTTCATACTCACAATATCCCTTATCTCCTTTATTAAAAATAATAATAATGATTTTATGTAGGACACAGAAAGATGGTCGATAGCGTACTAAATTAAAAAACAGACAATATATACAAAATACAATAAAATACAGTAATATTTATTTATTTATTGTATAAAGCAGGGGTACAAAAGCAACTTGCACATACTACTACATAATGTACATAACAATACTATCAACCAGTATTAAAACGTTTTGTGTGAGGTTTGTATGGATAGTGTGAATCTGAGCATAAGTCACGTGTGATACATTCTATCTTTATTCTATCTTCTAAATATTTAATTTGTATATTTAATTTGTACATTCAAATCACACACCTTCAGTGAAGGTAGACCAGACACAAAAATGACATCTGATGGAGATGGTGGGCTGGATGGCTTTATAACGCGTCCTCTTCAATTTGAGGAGCTGCAAGAGTGAACATATAGTCCGTCACCTGCAGTGGAAGATTCAGTTTAGGAGAGACAATAGACCCAGAGATGTGACAACGATGTGTGTGTGTGTGTGTGTGTGTGTGTGTGTGTGTGTGTGTGTGTGTGTGTCTTTAACAATGATAACAGAGAGCACAACACCAGAGAAGTGCACAGTCTTCGTTCTAACTGCAAATCCAACTGCCATGCTATGAGACATGTAATTGGTCCAAACAGAGCAAGTGGCAAATTGAGCAAGTGTGTGACAATAACAAAGTAACTACTCAACACTCTAGCCCCTTTTTGCAACACAGATTGGGGGTTTAGAAAGTCCAACTAATTTATCAAAACATCTTCGTTGCAGTAGCATAGAGGGGTCAAACCAGGATAATTGCTTGTCATCCATAAGCTGCAAAATACCTGCAAAGACACGACACATTGCTGTAGTGTCAGCTCCTGTTCATCAAATAAAGACAGTAGAGAGATTAGAGAATATTGTTCTGTTGCTTGGAATGTTCCCTCAATAGGCCGACCTCCCACAAGATAATCCTTTAAACATATATGATAATTACTAAGTAATTGACTTTTAATACTTTAATGAATAGATGATTGATGGACTAAAGTGTGCAGTGGGGTATATTTTGTTTACAAGCTTTCAATTGGAGGTGGTTGTTTTATTCATAATCTACGAGTCAATATTTGATGAGGCGCTCCAACAAAACCACCATGGTTCACAGAGCATGGAGTTTAAATCCACAAAATGCCACAAAAAACGTATTGACATACAATGTCAACATTAATACCATAAAAGGCGTCAATGAATTCCAATACTTGCCCGTAGGTTGTATATATTATAAAATGTCTATGGCCAGCACATCTGTTAAACAGAACTGAGGACTGAGGAAGTATGGGATTAAATTATTGGCAGCAAATCTACTTGGATAAATTAAGATACTTAAGAATTGGACTTGGAAGTTAAAGACTCATTACATACCTTGAGACATGATGACTCCAAGGACTTGACAGTGTTCATTTTATGTTTTCAGTTTAAACATTAATGTTAAATGAATGTTCATCGCAGTTATTACAAGTGTCTGTGTAACGCTAACTGGTATGCGAGTGCACACTGGGAATGGCATTGTCATGATTGTATGACCGTCCTGTCAGTCAAGCTCCTCGCGACGCTACCTGATGGTATATGGATCAGATCGGATCATAATCATGATGCCTTTGCCAAGAGTAGTACTTTTTAGATTCAAGAGTTTCAGAAAAAGGCAATTTGCCAACAAGACCTGCTCATCACAGATTTCTGACAACCTGACTACAACATCAAACTCAAGACTCATTCAGATTATTTAGATTATTATTAGACAGGTACTAATACCTCGTCTTTTCTCTTGATAAAGAACGGATGCTGCAGGTTAATCTTATATGGCCAAGATGTTGCAGAATCAAATTGTATGTATTTAGCTATTCTTGTCATATATTTGACTTCATGCAGGCTCTGATATACTTGGCCTCTTGACAATGTGCTGGTAAAAAGATTGGTTAATAGTTCACAAATAACAGGCACTTGGGATTTGAATTGACATATGACTCTGATTCATTGATTTGTTGCTCAAAAATATCCCAGATTCCAGCAAATGATGACATAACAAGCATATATTATATTGTTATAATTGTAATATTTCCTCTCATATTCCTTAATGGTGGTTAATCACAATAGGCCTACACAATTCAAACATACCTAAACAGTTAGTATGGTCCGAGATATTATTGTAGACTTTTTAATTTTAAATAGTTTTTGTCAATGAGACATTTCTTACCATTATGACCAGTGGGTGGAAAATGTGTTGAATCTAAAACTCTCCAAATATCTGAATCTTTTGGTAATGTAACCCAAATATAAATGTCCTCACTTCACACAATGCAATATTGCTTTACATTAACAATACATACATTTAATTTCTAACAATGCTGTTACAACATAAAGCACAAAGCTGTTTTGAGCAGCTGTGTTACAGGGGACGTGAAAGTACATTGTGCCATTTTAATTATCTGTATCACATTGATCTGTATAATTTTGCTCAATTCTAATTCTAATTATGGTATAGCATTATGACACCTGAACAGGCTGGCAGGGGTGGATTTTATTTTCCATCCTGCTGTAGTTAGACTGTTGGATGCCATTCTCCCTCAGTGCAGTCACATTGCTATCTCGCTGTGTGTAATCATCCTGTCAGGGCTGTAATTGTGTTCACTGTTGGATTCAGGACTAAACATATCTTATTATGTACAGGGTCATAATTCTCCTTTTGTTTCTACATTATTTGGTATACAAAGTGCATATTCGAATAAGAATGATTTCCCTGTAAAATGCCACTCATTCTTTAAATGCCATGACAGCAAATAGTTAGATTAATAATAATCAAATGTCCAATGAACAGGAGATTCAACATTATTCTTATATTTACTGCTCTTAGAGGATTGTTTGGATTTATCATATTTCAAGGAAAGACTCATCACAGTTAGTTCAAATCACTGAGTCACTGAGCCAATCACTTGTTAGCTGAGTGGTTGCAGTGCATGCCATATAACCACAATGTCCGGGGTTCAATTTCAGCCCTTGAACCTTTGTTGCAAGTCACCTTTCTCTCCCCTATTTCAAATAAAGGCAAAAAAAACTAATGATATTTATAATAAAACTAAAAAAGTAGAACATTAGAGACATAGATCCCTGTCCTGGATCTCAAATATAAACATTGTCTAAGCATCTACTGAAGCTTTGAGCAGTTGAGAAAAGCAATAATGCAACTCGGATGGCTTATTGAATATTAATTAGTGCTGTTACACCTCACTTTAATTTGATTTTTGTCAAGCAAATCAAAGCTGTCTATTGCTCACCACAAAAAGTTCTTAATTCAGTGTAATGGCATTCTTGAGGACATAGACTGATATTGTGTTAGTTTGCATTATATAAGATATTTATGTTCATTGTGTTCACCAGAAAGACCGGACAGATTTTTTTTAAACATAAACATATTATTCTACTGGGCATATATGCCTAAATTAAATAAAACAATGATCTCTATTTTAAGTCACTATTTTGATTCATATTCTAAATGACAGGATTGCCCGACCAAGAGAAAATGTATGGAATTAGGGTCTTCTGCAACTGCTGGCCCTTTGAGCTCTGGCTAAGATATGATTTCAAGACAAATGTCACCATCAAGTGATAAACGTTTGCCATTACATAACAGACCTTCGCTTTCAAACAACCCTCCGTGTTGACCAACCTTTTACACACAGTTGAAGCCGCCTATTGGTCAGTACAACGACTTGTTCCCTCGAATTCGTTACTGATTGGTTCCTTGAAACCCCAACAGCCAGCACGTTTTCTGCGTATACTTTCGTCAGTTTAGCTTCTGATAGTTGTCTGGCTCCGACAATCAACAGGTTAGTGTTTGAGTTAATATATATATACTGTAAGTTAAGAAGCATTAAGTACACACGTGTTTACGTGAATTTGAGTATTGTAACCTCACATACCTCCTTTGTATTCATCTTAAAGTTATCATTCTTGGTAACATACCTAATAATCCTCATCTCGGTTCTGATTTTAGCGTTTGCTAATTAGCATTGAGTTAGCAGGGTTAAGTTTATGTCACTTTAGGTTAGCATTAGCTAACGACTCATTCACGCTTGTTGAAAGATCAGCACAAGTTTTTCTGAACCGAACAGAGTCTTGCAAATTACCTTTAGCATAAGCAACCATCCCCGCTGTGCTCGTCTCTGCTACACATCCAGTTTAAATGTGGCGGTTTGCATCATTTGTGAAGTGACGACGTGGGAGGCGCAGCGCGAGCCAACTGAGGCTAGGTTGCTAGGCAACAACTAATCCTGAATCTAGCTTTTACGTTGACCAAAAACTTAAGCTTTTTATTTTTATACCATAGTAGTAGGTGTAGCAGTGTGTGTTGCAATACAGCATTAAAAACAGTGCGTTTATATAATTCTCAACCTTAGCAAATTGGATAACCTCTTAACGTTACGTTAGCATACCATTTGCACAGTTACCATAGTAACAAGCCACAAGCTATAACGGTAACTACCTTTTATATAAACAACGCTGAGTAACGTTAGCCAATTTGGACATGTCCGGTTCTGTGCATCGTAATTGTATAATAATTGTTCTAATGAAACGCTGACATGTTTTTGCTGCTAAATAACGCAGAGGACGTCCTTGTGTAAGGTATGGTCAAGAAAATGACGGTACACGTAGCTTACTGTTGTTAGCATGACAGCTGTGTTTTTACACTCACCTAAAGCTACGTTGACGTAATTAGATGCTAAACATTATGCTTATTATCTCCCTAGATGTAGTTGTAGCCGTATGTGCGCTAACGCTAGGTTAACTCACTTTATATTAATGTCTTGGGAACATTATTTGTGGTACTTAGTTAACGCCATATCTAATGAAGAGACACCTCAGTCTTCTCAGCGCGGTTTTATAGCCTTCTAATCCGCTTTACACGTCTTATTTTTAGGCATGGGAGAGCCGCCTGTGGTGATCCTCCGGCACCTGATGAGTGGCAGGTAGCGCTAGTGACGGGGCAAAAGCAATGTTGTGCTGTTGTGTACAATGAAGAAGATATTCAGCTTTACTAAGAAGAAGAAACACCCGTCGGGTACTCCTGACAATGGGAGTGTGCTTTCTGCTGGTTATGAACTGAAAGAAAAGGACCTCGGGAAGGTTCACAAGGCTGCCTCAGTGGGGGATTTGGCAAAGTTAAAGCAGCTCGCCAAAAAGAATGATATCAATCAACTTGACAAGGAGAACAGGTAAGTTGGTTTAAAGCACTTGTTGTCACATCCTTGAAAGTGTTTGTCTTTGCTGGATACATTGATGTCTACAATATATATTAGTAATGCAGTCTACATAGCTTAATAAAATGTCATGATTTTTTTCCATCTGTCTTTTAACCTTGTCTATATCTCTTTTTTAATACATATATTATAGTCTTTCCACAATTAACCACTGACCAATATTGATAGGATACAGAATTTCTTTGTTTCGCATATTAGTTGATTTCAATTTGTAAATTGCCAAACTGTCCACAATGATCACAACCATACAGATGGACCTCTTTCTTGTGCTTTTTAAAATAAAGTATTTTCAAAAATAGTGTCACAATGCTAGAGATATAATAATAACGTAGCAGCTCTAGTGTATATTGTTGATTATACTAACAAAATATTTGCGTATAGTAGAGCTGGGTTGTTGTACAACGATGTCCAGTATTTTTACTGTTAACAGCAAACTGTCAGCTGTTTTGAGCAACAAGTACAATGTACATGACACCCCATTGTTTCTTTTCTACTTATGTTTCAAGGTAGGATCTAGTTACCATTCACAATTGTCAGAAGTCACTGAGTGGTGTACGTATAGTACTTAAGGCAATTTACAGAATGGCGTGCGATATATCATCTTTGATTTATAGTATGTTAGGCCCCTTAACGTAGTAATGGCATGTTTAAAACTGTCTGGGTGAAATAACTTGCAAAGTGAAGCTTATGTTAAAGATGATTATACAAGTCCTTGTCAGGTCAGTGGAAATGTTTGAGTAAGAACAATAATGCGTGCATATGAGAAACTCTCTCCTTTCCTATTACAGAACTGCACTTCATATTGCCTGCGCCAGTGGACATGTTGAGGTGGTGCAATTCCTCGTTGAGAGCAAAGCCAAGCTTAACCTATGCGACAATCAAAATAGATCCGCCTTAATGAAGGTAATCCTGGATGATGAGACTTCACCACAGAGTGATTCCTCATTTATTGTTACATATATTGTGATGATCATATATTTTAAGCCTTGTCCAGGCCTCTGCAATCATGTCAATCTCCTCCTATATCAGGCAGTGCAGGGTCAGCATGAGCCCTGTGTGAGCGTACTGCTGGAGAATCATGCCGAGCCTAACCTGGTGGACATCAATGGCAATACAGCGCTACATTTAGCAGCAAACATCCCATCCATTTCCACTACTGTCGCGCTGCTGGAGCATGAGGCTGACATCAATGCACAAAATAAGGTGATCCTGTCTTTTTCTCTACCACAGCACAATTTCTTAGCCTTCGGGTAAACATCAGGATAATCTTCAGTTAATACAGTAGATCCAGCGAAGACACTTGGGGTTGGACGATATTGAGCATACACCTGTATCTTGATAAATAAGTTTAAATCATGCTACCACAGTTCATATATCATAATAACAGTCTTAATGCAATAACCAACTATGGCCAATAAGGGAGGACCTCTAAGTGGTTGTTGGTTTTAACCACAAATGGTGCACAACACCAGGCACGGCATGTCATAATAAACCAGAGCCATCATGAATATCTTTAGTTACACACTTGTGATTTTCCTTCTATAAAAAGTCAAAATGTTCGCTATGAGAAAGATGTATTGTGCTTATTACTTGTCTGGATACATTGTATGTGTTCAATGACGTGTCTGTAGGCTTCAGTAAATATCTTGTAACATTAAAAAAAGATGTTAACTGAATTATTGTTAGGAGGGATTCACACCTTTGACAGTGGCAGTCCGTGAGGACCATATCGAGATGGCGGAGTTTCTTCTCAAGGAGAGTGCTGGTGTGAATTTTATGGACCAAGGCCAAAGGTCAGTACTAAATGACACGTGTGATGCACGTCCAATAATCTTAATGTTGCTGAAGTAATTTGTTTCATTTTGCTATCATTGATTTTACCTGCAGGTCCCCATTAATGTTAGCTGCTGGCAATGGACAAATCGCTATGTTGCGGCTGCTCTTGAGGTTTGACGCAGATATCGCACTAAAGGATACCAAAGGATGGTCAGCTGATGACTACGCAGTGATGAATGGCCATCATCCGTAAGCTGTGCTTCCTTTTATTTGTTTGTGTATTCATTTGGAAACAATTTGTTTTCACAGTTCAATACTTCCTTTTTTCTTGTGACATTTTTAACCCTTTTCACTGTCTTGACTCTCTTGTAGTTGCTCTCTCCTGATCATTGAGCACAGTACCCAGAGGAATGAAGAGCCATCACAATCACATCAAGGTCTGAGCAAAAAGAAGAAAAAAACGCTGTTGGGCAGTCCGTCCCAAGACGTTGAAGCAGGCTTCTCTCTGGGAGGGCCAGCCACTGACAAAGATGGTAGGGAGAAGTGTTTTCATCACATAATAATGAAAGTTGACTGAGGATATTATTACTGTCTCTAATTATAATTGACTTTGATTATTTTATTTATTCCTCATGCATTACCTCTTGACTGGATCTAGAGCATGGAACAAAAGAAGCAGGTGGAGGTATTACTTTGCTTAGATGAGTCAAACGCTGTCAGTTTTGTGCCAGTACAGATCAGTAGCAGTTACTGACGATGGACGCTCAACCTACTCCTGTTTTCATGAAATGCACTTTTTTAGGTTGCTTTAGAGTGCAGTGCTTTGTGGAACATACTTTTTATGCTTTTTAGATTTAAATGCTCTCAAGATCTCACTATTTGACAGTTTTGATATTAAAATGTACCTTTTTCTAAAATTAATTAATTAAATTCCGCTTTGTTGCAGATTTTGAAGACAATTCTCAGTCGGAGTCACTAAGTCGGTGAGCACAATTAAAAATGTAAAAAAAAAAAAAAAAAAAAAAAAAGTGTGATCCGTAACTTATAGTTACAATTGAACTTCCGGCTCAAAACATTCTTCTTCCCTCTTCAGGGTTTCAAAAAGTGCTGCAGATGAATGGGCTTCATCAGAAGATGATGATGAATCGGTTTTAATCGAAAAGGTGGGTGCTGCATTTTCTTCTTGTAGAGGTTGTTTTTCCTAAATTTTGTTCTGGCCTTCATTTTAATATGCTGTATTTCAGAAACCGCAGAGGGTAAACCTAAGGAAAATGATTGCATCTAAAAGAGGAGAAGGTACTGAGAATCTTTAAGCCTAGTGTCTCTCCATAGTTTGTGTTTATTTTGGTAGTAATCTTTCATCCCTGCCTGCCCTGTAGCTTCTGCACTGCCTGAGAGATCCTTAAGCGGTTCAGAATCTGAGCCAGAGAGTGAGAATAGAGTCCAGAGAATCCCATCCCTCCCAAAGGCTTTACCGTCCAGCAAAGCTCCACAGCGTCCAGTAGATCCCTCTCCCATTCCCTTCCTTTCCAAAGCACCCCAGATGACTTCTACCCCTCTCCCAAGCTACAGAAAGGTAAACTATTTGAGTTGAAGCTGTGTCGATTGCATTTGTATGACATCTTTCTCTTCTTCTATTTCCCCCCCCAAATGCCTGTAACAGCAGGCGAGCAGGAGAAAAGCAAACACTCTGAGCAGCCTTCAAGTAGTAAAGAAAGATCAGACTCTCAAGAGGGAAGCCCAGAGGCCGAGGAGGAGGACGAGGAAGTTGGAGACGAGGAAGAAGAAGAAGAGGAGGAGGAGGAGGAGGAGGAGGAAGAAGAAGAAGATGATGACGACGACGATGATGATGATGAGGAGGAGGAGGATGACGAAGAGGAAGAAGAAGAGGAAGAGGAAGAAGAAGATGATGATGATGAGGAGGAGGAGGAGGAAAGTGAAGAGGAGGGTGAAGAAGAGAATGAATGCGAGGAGGAGGACGATGACAAATGTGTTGCGTCTGTCGAGGCCAACACTACTGAATTTGAAGATGTACAAAAACCATCTGTTGCTGGTGCCCTTAAGATTATTGACACTGCTGATGCCCGACACATACCCGGTACTGACCGCAGTGAAACTTGTCCTGCTATTGAAGGAGCCTCAGAGATGGATGCCAAAACAGAGACTCTTGCAAGCTATGCAATGCCAGCAACATTAGATGTAGAGGAGGATTGTGTCGTGTCAGCCATTAGGGTGGAATCAAAATTTTCTGATGAAGATGACAGCCTTGGGAAGGACTACATATGTTCATCAGACCTGGGTTCAAAAGGAGGCCCCACACCATCCAGACATCACGCAGGAACTTGTTCACCTACGGCGGTTAAGGAGGAAGAGTTTGAAAGAGAGGTGGAAAAGGATGATGATGATTGCTCGTGGAGCAATACACAAAACAGTGGTGATGCAGTTAACAATCACAGCGATGATGAAGAAGAGAATCAAACCACAGGATTTGGTCGCAATACAGTAATAGCTAATCGAAGAAATGTGGGGCTTAAGGATGGAGTTGAAAATACAGACGGTGCCTCTGATGCTGGATCAAACAAAGAATCTTTCAAAAAGGAGAAACGCAAATCCTCGTGGGGCTCCTCATTAGAGGACAGTGACACTGACCTGCCCAAAGAAGATGAGGTAAACAATGAGATGTTTGATCAGAAAAATGATGTTGAAACATCAGATTTGCAACCAGAAGCAGCAACACTGCATTCAAAATGCTCATTACCTCAACCAAATGAAGTTAACCCGAATACCTCGTGGGATTCTTCTTCACCAGTGGGACCATCTCCAAAGCGTGTCTCGCATCAGCCAGTGATGGATGAACTTATGTCCTCTTTGGGCTTATGTTCAACAAGCACTCCTCAGTCCAAAAACAGACCACCCAAAGCAAAAGTAGATGAATCAAAGTGGGATTCGTCTTCTGAAAATAATGACCATGACGGCTCTTTCACTAAAGAGGATGTGCAATCACCAGTTTCTAAAACAAATATTGTATCAGCAGACCAGACTGGAGAGCAGCAGTGTTCTGATGACTGCTGGAAAGAAGAAGATAAAGAAAGTGTTGAGAAAGAGTCAAATGAGGAAGCAGTGTCTCCAGTACCTGAGGATGAGAAAACAACCAGAAGCCAAATGCTAGATGACGATGACGCTGAATCAATTGGTCAGTCATCACAAAGGGAAGGAAGATTAGAGTCAGACAATGAGAAAGGCGATGACAGTAGTTGGGATGATGAAGATGAAAGTGGCGAGTCAGAAAAGCAGAAGGCAGTGGTGACGAAGGATGATGAAGCCCGTGGTAACGTCTTGAAGACATGTCTTTCTAGGCCAACAAGTGCAATAGACAGAGAATTAAAAGGAGATGAAGACAATGAAAAGACTCCTGAATCTAATAACGGTGGAAAGGATGAGTCCCCAGAGGATAACGGGCTGGAGGAGGAAAAGCCGGTGGGTGTTGACGAAGACAATGCTAGCCATGACGATGAGAACAGTGAGGACTCTGACAGCCAGCACCAAAAGCTGCAGTACGATTTTGCCACTGCCACAGTCCAAGTGTCTGACGGTGACGATGAACACGAGGCTAGATTAACTGCATATGTTCCACTAGAGAATAAAAGTGCCATCATTCCCCAGACAAGAGTGTCATCAGATGACCTCAATGAGGAACCAAATAGGGAAAATATTTTTTCAAGCTCTCCCACTGCTGGTCAACACCATGACTCGCACGCAAACGCATTGTCTGATGAAGCGTTACCTCAGACTGACATTGATGATGTTGATCTAGCCTCAGCTGATGAGGCAGAGAGCATAGGCATGAGAAGTCAAGAGCTCAGAAACATTGACGAGCCTGTCATTCAGGTAAAACAGGAACACAACAGGTAGCTTTAGTTGTAGTGTAGCAGTTTCCGAAATGCAGTGTGGCCTCTTAAAGCAACACTTCACACTCGTTTCTTTCATGTGCTTGTTCTCCGTCGTTTTTCCTTTCATTAGAAATGACATGCCCCTGTAGGAGTAGGTGATTATGAATGTTTTGTTTATTTATTTTTTTACTCAGAAAGAAGATTCCATTGAGGATGATGATGACCAACAGGAGGAGGGAGATGATGATGACGATGAGGAGGAGGATGAGGAGGATGAGGAGGAGGAGGAGGAGGAGGAGGAGGAGGAGGAGGAGGAGGAGGAGGAGGAGGAGGAGGAGGAGGAGGAGGAAGAAGAGGACGTCTCGGATGAAAATGATCAACCCGAAAAGAGTGGAGAGTCCCTTGAAGGCACGCCACCTCTTCCTGAAACAGAAGTCTCTAAAGATAAGAAAAGAGGTGAGGAGCAAACCATTTTATAATAGATGTTCTGAACATGCGTGAACAACTGCACTTACTTTACATTGAGGTTGTAGTATTGTATCAGCAGGCAGCACAATCCCATCCACCCCCTTTGTTACTGAGGCCACCTTAAACAACTTACCTACAATAAGAACATGGCAAGCCATCTTGTTGTTTGATTTAATGACGGTTTAAAATCGCTGAATGGGGGGAAAAAAACCATTGTTGTTTACTTAATGGACTTTAGTAATGATGTTATTGTAAGTTTGGTCATATAGTAAGAAAACATAGGGATGCATCAAGACTTTACATTTTAATTGTAGCACCATAAAGAGCTCCATCCTGTGTTGCTCTATAACTACCGTTGCTTTTCGGTTATATCATTGTAATGAATCTACACCTGTGAAATAGATTTCCTGTCCGAGCTGGGTCTAGAGAAGGGAGAGGAAGAGCAGGATTCTTGGGACTCTGAGGTACAGTAAAAACACATTTCTGAATACCTTGGAGGATCAGATGATTGCTATACAAATTCTCATTGATTAGTTTTTTTCTCTTTCAGTCCCACTCTGGAAGCCCCAATACGCCTCATGAAGAGAAACAAAGCTTACCTATTCAAGTTAAAGAAGAGAAGTCCATCGTTGAAGAAGATATTAAAGAAAGTAGGTCTATTTTATTTATTTCTTCTTCTCTTTTTTTTTTTATTAAAGCAATCATTCCAGGCACCATTTCATGCTGCAGAAACAGTGTGACCTTATTTAATCGTAATCATAGAAAACTGTGCTTTAGTGTATTAATGTATTAAAATGTGTCTGTGAGTAAGCTTCCTGTTTCTAGTGTAAATATTGTGTAGACTGTGCAATGCAATATAATTTCCGTCGATCGAAACGGCCTTTACAACAATATGTTACGTTTCTTTTGTAGACTTGTTTTATATTCCCTCTTTTTTAAGAGGGGAAGGAGGCAATAGGATGGCAGTCCTAGAGCCTCGGAGGAGTGTAGGCAGGCCAAGAGGCAGCCAGGGAGAGGGTATGAATGCCTTGAATCATAGGTCTGAGGAACAGCATGTAAACATTCACCTCATGATCACCATAAGAGAATGCATGCAGCATGCACCACTCCACCCTGCCTGCTACCCTTGAACCCTATTTCCCCAAATTTCAATTTCTTAGCTAGCTTGGTTTCAGCAGGTTTTATCTGAAATGATATTGATAAGTGAGCGTAGGACTTATCTGCATTCTTGGCTGATGCTGAACAAGGAATCCAAATGCTCGTCCGATGCCTTCATGCTAGTTACCCATGAGCTTGTTTGCATGGGAATGCTTTTTTGCAAAGTTCTGGAAAACTCATCCAGCTTCGTCAGAATGTTGATTTGTTTTTTGTTTTACAAAAGAAGTTCTTTGTGCCTCTAACATGACAGACATGTCTTGTCTCTTGCAGTTAGAAACTACAATGCTGGTGATAATGGAGGCGAACATGTCGATAAAGATGATACGATACAGAAAGAGGTAGGTTCAGCAACTAAATGCCGTAGAAAGTCAAATAGATTGTGATATTGGAATCAAATTGCAATATTTTTTCCTTTTCTACCAGACTGAGAAGTCAAAATGGGAACCACTTCGTGTTTTGAGCCAACTCGAAGGAGATAACGCACAAAAGACAGGTGACTAGAAGAACTTGGAGCATCCTGGTTCCTGTTGGTCTAAAATGTAAGACTTTATTTGATTGTGTATATAACATACATATGTTTCTCTTTGACAGACTTAATGGAAGAGCTTGGTCTGGGTGATGTTGATGATATTGAAGGTAAGATTAAATAATGAATCCTCCACTTTGTAGCAATATCTTTACTTTAATGTGTTTATGTGATCATCTAATGCCTTCGTCTGCAACCTAAACTTAATGCACATGCATCCTTACAGCAGGGGACCCCTTACAAGATAGAGAATATACCGGGGACCCCCTCATGTATGTCCCTATAATTTGACCTAGCCGATTTCTTACACTTCTATAGTCTTAGTCTTTTGTGAAAGAACACACAAAATATATTAGAAAGATATGAAGTCAAATAAACTGTGCCATCTCAACACAGAATACACATAAAACATTGACATCAGTTCAGTTAACTATAACACACACACACACACACACACACACACACACACACACACACACACACACACACACATTGGAGGGTTTCACTATTAGTGCATAAAGTGACTAAATAAAACACAGATTCTGATTAGGAACGTTATCTGTGAACTATTTTAGATTTAAAAAAATAAAATAATTTAAATGAATAAATCTGAATGTTTTTTACGGACCCCCTGGCAGAGCGCCACGGACCCCACTTTGAGAATCACTGCTCCACAGTGTCTCTGCTGGTAAATTGTCTGATATCTGAAGCTTGACTTTTAAATACTACTTTAAAAGCTACTCTACATTATTTTTCTAAATGTCTGTTTAAAATCTATCTGCCTGCAACTCTGGCTTTACTACCTTTTTCTATCTTTCTGTCACCTTCACACTTTTTGAAGCTAAAAAAGCAGGTCAGTAAACATGAACTAGCTGATTAGACAAAGTGAACTGTGCACACTGGTAGCTGTAGTTACTAGTTCGAGACCTCCGTCCCAAATCCCAGATCTCTTCCATTAAGTGGTGTTGTCGGGTGTTGTGGTTATCCCAAAGTAAACTGACCTCCCACCCTCACTAACATCTATGTCATATTATATTCTTTGACCTACAACCTCTTGTGTTAATGACTCAGACTGGGACTCAGCCAGCACTACCAGTAAGAGAACCCTGCCTGGCCGCAGAATGCCCTCCCCTGGACTTGAGGAGTTCCCAGAATGCTCCACTCCATCTGTCAAAGAGCAGGATAAAGACATTGCTCCAGCTGCACCCCTGACACCTCAGAGGAGCATCAACTCCAACAAGACGCTGCCAGGTACACCCCCTCAACCCGGGCCCCAACCCCAGCCTCGAGCAAGGAAGATGGTGCCTCAGAAACCAGAGAGTGATGAAGGTAAGGCATATTAAGCCGTCCTGCGATCTTTTTGAAAACACATTTGTACAGTGTATACCATTAAAACAAAGGATGTGTTTACAGCATTTCTCTCTGTCTTTTACTTGACTTGCTCTCATTAAGAATCAGACTGGGAACCAGACAATGTGGCGTCCTCTAGCAATACAGACAAAATTGGCAATCATCTGCGAAACACAGCTGAGCTTCAGGCTGTGGTTCCACCAGGTAAGGCTCACCGGTCTTTTTTTAGGTTGCCTAGATATGCCAGATATTTGTGTGCACATCCTGTGCTCTGGATAAAGACTCTCTGTCTCCTTAGGTTCTCCTGAGCGCTCACCGATGGCAAGAGACAGTAAAAATAACGTAGAGTCTGACAAGCCGCAACAAAAGGTGAGAAATACCCACAATATACCACATATATTTTTTATCCTGGCATTCTTGTCACAGACACAGCATCACCATTCATGCTTTCCAGGTCACAGGGAAATTAAAAGGCATCATCAAGTCATGTCTATTTGTAAATTTGTGTATATTTCAAAGTAGAGTTATATGAAACGGAAGCTATCCAAATTTAATCACATGATCTCTAGACAAGATCAAAGACTCATCATGTTTGTAGTTTTGGCAAGTGGTAAATAACTAAGTTGGTCATCTGTCATCTCAAACATTGAGGGAAAAATTAGATAAAACATTTAAATTTGCATTTGCCAATGTGCGACACAGCTCCAAATTCTATAAGCATGAGAGCCACATATGTTGTTCTGACCTCTGACATCTTTACGGTGCCAGAAATCAACAGTTCTGTTTGAAAGTGTAACAAATAAGTACCAAACAAGTTATAACTCATCCCAAATAACATTGCTGTAAATATCATTTTGGACTCTTTTCTAAAACTAGAATGTAATTTGCTAACATTATTAGAAGGGTTATGAGAATGTCATTTTGAATTTCCCCCTTATTTACTTGAATATTGTGTTTTTTTTATTTAAAATGCAAAATTGGTTTGTGCATTTGTGTCTTGTCTGTTTTGTGTGTTTCCTTGTCCAACCATGCCATCAAAGGAGATAGATGATGCAATAGATACATGCGAGTTAGATCTAAATAACCCACGCCCATCTTGCCATGTGGGATCTGACGGTGGAGTGAAGGATAATGGCTTTAAAGATCAACGCGGTCCTGAAGAAAGAGGTGAAGCTGGTAATAAAGTCCCATGGGAGAATCGTTACGAGAAGCTCTGGGTAGAGGTGGAGAAACGGGAAGTCAAATCCAGCTTCAAGAATGTTGCTGCTGAATTAAAAGAGAAGTTTGGAGAACTGCTTCGATCAGGACCTTCTGCCGAAGACGTCGCAGAAGAAGAACAGAACATGGCTGAATCTACTTCTGCAGAAGAAGAGTCAAGTGATGAAGAAGAAGAAGGGGAAGTCATTGTGCGCCCCATGGCCAGAGCGAGGAGTACCGTCCTTCTCACCATACCTGAGCAGAGGGAGTCTGGACAGGAAGACTCTGTCGCGGAGTCAACCGACAACTCCTTATGTGAGGACGGGATGCAGGTGTGTGAGCCTCCGCGTAGTCAGAGCGGGTGTCGAGAGCTCAATCCACTCAAAGATGATGTTCTGGAGGAGTGCAGGTCTCCGTCACCTCGACTCACCGCAGCTCAGAGAGACGGCTGCATAGATCGTGTTACCACAGCTTTTACTGACGATCATACCATACCCATGTCGGATGTTGACCGGAGCACATTCTTAAAAGATGAGGCCAAACTTGGGCCATTCCAGAAACCAAATCTGGACTTTATCTGGAAGGACAGCGCTGCTAATCTAGATGAAGCTGAGAAAGAAAATGCGAGTTCAGAAGAAGATCCTGAGGAAGTCAACAAGTCTCGCCCCGCCTCACTAAGCCGACGTTCAGCATCTGTCCCAGGTGTTTCTGATGAAGAGCTGGAGGAGGACATAGAAAGATTTAAACTTGAGGTAGGGGTGCTGAAGTTTGTCTTCCTGGATTTGGAGAAAGAAAAGGCCCAACTCCAAAAAGAGGTACAAGGATGGCCGCCCCTCGTATCGTCCCCTCTTGATCGCCTCTCTTTCTCTTCATTACATCCATGTACTTCATTTCCTTTCTTTTAATCAGCTGTTTCAAATGGCCCAAACCAGCCATACATCTTATTTCTTTCTGTTAAATGTTCATTTTCCATTTCTTTTAGGTTTGATTTCAAGGTGAAGAGTCCATCTTGCATGTTTCACCTTACATGTTTGTGTCTTTTTAACTAACATGTAGATTTGAACTACGGTTTGTTGAAGGTCATTTGCACTCAAGCAACCTAACACATGTTGGTTGTGTGGCATTCTTCGATTTGTACTCCAAAACTAAACAAAGTTCAGTCTTATGTGTTCTTTAGTAGTGACTTGTCCTTCATCATGCATGGACCTTGCATGTATCTTTACGTTGATGTGATGTGATGTGAAGATTGTATAAATGATAGCCTTCTTTGCCCCAAAAAGAAGTGCTGTTGCGATGATATGGCAATTTGCTGGATCATTTAAAAAAAAAAAAAAATGATGCATGCTGTGCTTAAATTAGTCTTTATACATACATGTACTGATCTCCAGGTTAGGAATAGATAACACATTTTGGCCAGCCTTTTGTTTTGACATCTCTGTGGGAAGAAGGAATAGCAAGAAATACACGTTGTACTGTCGTTGCTACACAGTTTGGCATTTTGATTCTCAGAGAGAAGAACTAAATAGTTAGATTGCAATAACATGCATAAATGGCTCGAGATAACACTTTAAGAGATAGTAATACTGTAGTGTTGAGCTCTTTTGAAATGAGTAAAGAATCTTTAGATGTAGCTTTCTTTAGATTGCAGTTTTAGTTTTAAGAGGACCTCTGTCTCTTCTAGTTCTTGGATGTTTTACAATTTCTATCAGACTGTCCAGAATTGATGAGATTTTACTCAGTTCAGGTATTCAGGTGCATCCTTGTAATTTAACTGAAAATACCATGTCAAATACAGTAACCACGCTAAGGTGTTAGGTCTCCAAAGGGAGGGATGATACTAAATTATGTACGACAAAGTGTACAAGTCCCTGCTCCAAAACGCATCTTAAAAGGCTGGCCCCATCCTGTTTCAGTTCGCAATAATCTCTCAAGTCCAGTTATCAAATATTATACCTTTTTATATTTTTTCAGGTTGGCAAAGAGACGACAGAGAGTGCAATGGAGGAGCAAAAATGCAGTACTTCTTGGGATACTGGTGGAACGGCATTGGAAGAAGTCAGTACTGAGAAACCTGAGAGCAGGTTAGGATGCCTGTCAAGTCAAGCTGGAGCAATTCACCAGGAGCGGCAGCCTGTGGCCACCAAGAGGTAAGCATTATTTTGCTTTTCTACATTTTTATTCCCTCCATAAGCAAATGAGTGTGTGCGTGCAAGCGTGTGTGCCTGCGTGCATACGTGCACATGTGTGTGTGTAGTTGTCGTCTAAATCAGTTTATAGGACTCTTTTTGATAAATGCCCTTCAGCTACATTTATTTTTCAGTGACTCATTCAACATTCTAAACTTTATTTTTTATTAATTCCATTTAATGAGGTTTTCTTCAGCAAAACCTACAAGGGCCCTAAAGTGTAGAGGTCACAACGTATTGACTATCAGGTGTATTGCTCTCCATAGCACCAATGGGGCACCAGTGCAATTGCAACTCCCACTCCAGCAGACCTACAATAGCAACACACAGGAGGGACAAGCTGTAGAGGAGACCTTACAGCTGGAGCTGGTCAGAGGGGCCCGGCGCAGCAGAGCCCCTCAGACCAACACTCATGTCAATGGAGATCCTCTCTCTGTGTTTGACGATAGCACTTTAAGTGAAGTGTCGGACGATGAAGGAAGGTATATATGCAGTATGCCACTTTTTTGTATCAACTTCAACTCTCTGTCACTAACTCTTAAGGTGTTTTCAGACTGAACGCAAAGTGAATTATACAGGAAGTGAACAGCCACAGATTCTAGGGAGAGCAAAGACGAAATGGATCAAAGAAAATGAAAAAATTCATACTTTTTTACGAAACCTGTAGTGCTTCACTTAAAGGGATAGTTTTGTTTGTTTGAAGTAGGGTTATATGAGGCACGACCATCGTCAGTGTTTATTACCTACAGTAGATGGTGGTCGGCACACCCCCAGTTTGGAGGCGCAGACAGGAGTTACTGCACAGAAGCTAAGCAATGTACTGCTGTGGAAGTATGACCTCATTAAGAGAAACTACTGGAGCTGCTAGTAAGTTTAGATCATGTTTGTGCATTAGTTGTTTTTGATGATTAAACACAGACAGAATAAAGCGAGGGAGAAATTTGCTTTGCATTCAGTCCAAACAAACCTTCACAATATTGGTGGTGGACGGTCAGTAGAATTTCTATTCTTCTTGATTTTAATTATGTTCCTACCTACAGTACAAAGTTGCATGACTAACCACTGAGTTTTCGAAAAAAATTGAATAGTATACTGCATTATACCATCACACTTCCAATAACTCTTCAACGCAGCTCTCATAGCTTGAGAACATGCACAGCGTCAGTTTTCCATATAACCGCTGTTCTTCCTCCCTGGCCTCAGGTTTCCAAGCAGTGGACAACAGAAAAACGAGGTAAAACATCAATTCTGTTAGTAGCTGGATTGGACTGGATGGTAGTTTGAGTTACACGATACAGAATGAGAAACTGAACAGTGTTAACACCTCAGTTTGTTTCCATATTCAGAACCCTGGAGAAGTGGAGATGGCAGAAGACTTTGATGAACTCACTCAGTCATCCGACACAGCCACAGATGACATCGACTCTCCCACTTCAGGCTATCGGCATGCATCGCTCCTCATTCAGAAGCTGGACTCAGCCACTTTGGGTACTGATTTGAAATGCACATTTATGTAATAATACGTCATTATTTCTGCTCTTTAAGACTTTATGACTCAAGCAGTTTGTTCATCTTGTTTGTAAAAATACGTGTAAGCAATCCACCTTTTTTGAAAGAGCCTCGCCATATTATATCTCACAGACTCGAGAAGCATGGTGAAGCTGCAGAACATTTTCCACGAATATGAGCGCTCCATCCAAAAGGCAAGGAGTCGCCATGGGTACCTGACAGACAAGGTGAGGCAACTGGAAATGGAGAGGGCGGAGTTGAAGAGCTCCTTGGAGGAAGTTAAAGATGTTAAATCTGCCTTGGAGCGCAACCAGCTGGAACTGCAGACTGAAGTCACAAACCTCAAGTGAGAACTACTTCCTTTTCTCGAACACCAGTACTCTGTAGCCATTTCTTTACATGACCTCGCTCCTTCTCTTATTTATATGCATCATATCTTATGTAATGGCCTCCTTTTTTTTTTTTTTACTCCAAAATTTGTGTCTGAAACTTGCTATAGGTTTCAGCTGAAGCAGGAGCAGGAAAATCGCCGCAACGCCACCATGATGTACAACACAACCAGAGACAAGCTTCGCAGGATGGAGGAGCAGCATCAGCTAGAGGTTCAGGAGAGACAGAAGGTGGAGCTCACCCTCAGGAATCTGGAGCTGGAGATGAGAACACTGGTCAACAGCATGAAACAGGTACAGTCTCTCTGTGCAGTGGTTTTCTGATGCTGTTTTCATTGTATTGATGTTGGCTAATGTTTTTATTAATAATGTGATATGACTTGTGTTTTGTCAGTATCTAGCTTGTCCATTTGTTGTTTGGTGTATATATGATTGTTGCATTCATTGGTTATTTTGTCAACCACGCAGCTTGAAGATGACCACAGTGAGACGCAGAGACTGCTGGTTCAGGAGCGCAGTGCTCGGACGCTGCAGGAGAATCTGCTCAACAGTCATCTCCGTAAGCAGCAGGAGATAGAGAACGAGAACAAAAGAAACATAAGCAAAAGCAATGAGGTAATCCTCGCACAGTGATATTCATCATTTCGTTTGGTTTATTGTTAAGATTATGGTTTTAAATCGAAACTGAAAAGAAGTCCTGCAGTTTCGACGCAATCGTAACTTAACATGTGTTCTCCTGTCGTTCACAGGCTTTGTCTCAGCTCACTGAAGCCAGTGACAGGGAGAGGGAGTTGCTCCAGCAAACTGCGACCTTCCAGGAGCAGCTGTCCATCCTGAGAACAGACCTGGAGCGTTCGCAGGCCAACAGCAGTCTGAAAGAGAGCCACCTTTTGGAGGAGAACGAGGCCCTCAAGGAACAGCTGGAAGACATTCGTCGAGACCTCAAACTCAACAGTGAAGCCCTGACCCAAACCGTCTTCAACTGCAATAACCAGGTGACCACCCTGAAGTCTGAGTTAGCTATAATGACAAACCGTCTGGAAAATGAGCGGCAGACTCGCGAAACACTGGATGCAGAAGTCGAGTCCACTCGTGTCCGCCTGGCTGGAGCCGTAAAGGAGGCAGAGCTTTGCCTGGCAGCTCACACAGACTCAGAGAGAGCTCTGCTCCGGGAGAAAGAGGAACACCAGCGTCTTAAGGACAGACTCACAGGTTAGTAGTGGTCGGAATGGAGATAACACTGTAGCAGTTTCCCAGTTGCCACTGACTAAATACCACACCACTAAAATCATCTATTCAGTTGATCTGGTTGCCTCTAATGGCATCATTTAAACCTGTAACACTCTTTACTGAGTCTTTTGTTATGTGCATCTTTTAATCCTGCATTCTGTTGACTTTACTGGGAGCTTGTTTTAACCTCTGAGGTTTGTACGTCTACAGTTGAAGTAGCCAATCAACGTGAGGCAGTCGGCAGCCTTTCCCAGAAGCTGGCCAAGGCAGAGACTCGTGCAAATAGCATGGAGAATGAAGTTCATCGGGCCACACTGCAGCTGACAGAGAAAAGCCTGCTGCTGGAGGTCCTACAGCGGGAGAAGGACCAGGAGGCCGTACGTGTCAAGGAGCTAGAAACGTCACTGCATGCCAAGAAGGATCTGGTCAGCCGTGTCGGAGCACGCCAGGAAGCCACACAGGAGCGGCTAGCCCAAACCCAGAGTGAGGGCATGTTACTGCGGCAGCAGCTAGAGGAGGCCCAAAACAAAAGTGTTGCAAAGGAGCGTGCAGTGACTGATGCCCAAGAGCGCTTCAGTGACATTCTGACCAAGCTGCGCTCTGACAGCGAAGAGAGAGTACAACTAGTGGAGGAGAGAAATAAGGAGCTCTCCAGTAAGGCTGCTGACCTCCGAGATCAGATCTACAAGTTAGAGGAAGAGAAGAGCGAAAGAGAGGTAAGATTAGGACCCTGCAGGGTAAGAGGATTACCAAGCGTCTTCCTCCAGACACATGCCAGTTAAGGATCTGTCTTTTATATCTAATAAAACCCTGCTTTCTTTTGGATTCTCTCTGAGCACAGACTAGTATCAGGCAGCTGCAGCAGGAGCTTGCTGACTCACTCAAGAAGCTGTCAATGAGTGAGGCTACTCTGGAGGTCAACACACGCTATCGCAATGACCTGGAGGAGGAGAAGTCTCGGCTCTTTAAAGACTTGGACAGGCTCAGAGGAAAGGTAACGGCAGGAAACAGTGCCACCTTGTGGCAGCGTATTATCACCATGTCTCTGATTCCAAATGTCTTAATGATTATGAAGGACATGCAAAGCTGATTTAGATGGATCATTTTAACAACTGTTAGGTGATAGAGCAGTTGATCAGCAGTAACCTTCAGCACATGTATCCAGTGAACCGACAGTTAAGTCCACTGTTAACACTGCTGATGAGTTGGATGCTTTGTCTCCGTCATGCAGCTGGAGGAAAGCGAAGACCAGTACATGCAGGCTGAGAGACGTATTAACAGTCTAAAGAGCAGTCTGGATGAAAGGGAAAAAGAACTCTCCACCGCTGCTCAGCATCACCAGGAGGCGCTGTTCGCCTCAGCAGCTTCTGATATCACCATCAAACAGCTGGAGGAAGCTGTGCAAAGGTATGTACACACACACACACACACACACACACTTAGAATTGAAAGTTTTTATTTTTTATTTCTATTATTGAAAATATAACTATGGTGTATTGTGAAAAAATAAGCCAACTCCATAACACATGAATAATTATATATTGGTGTTAAAAGCATTGTCAGCCATGTGTCTAGATATGTTTGGGTATGCAGTATATGAATATGTGTGAGACAGAGTGTCAATGTAATGTGTTATTAGGCTGGAGATAGAGAATGCCAGGCTGGAAGCTGCTGCAAAGCAACAGTCCAACAAAATTGATGCACTTCAGAAAGGGACTCAGGAATCTGCCATGGTGAGTGCTGCAAACCTAATCTAATTACCTGCACACACACATTTAATGCAGCTGGTGCCATCTCTTCTTTTTTTGTGACTCAAAAAGGAAAAATACAGTATCTCAGTACGGTTATTCTTTGAGAAATCTCGCCGACATCAAACATTATGAAGTCATTAAGGTCTCCAATCTTCTTCCAGCTACCTGACTGTTCGCCTGGAGGAGGGGTTAGTATTGTGGATGTAGGCTTAGTCTCTCTGTGTGTGGGTTTACCTCTGTTGTTTTTTATTATATACACCGACGGAAATGATAAAATCATATTTCATCTATTTACAAAGTGAATGCTTTGTGGGCTTTTTGCACAAGCGGCTCGACGAGGAGTTCAAACATACGGAGGAAGTAATAGCTTTGTGTCGGTTTGGGGTTTTTCTTGGTGACGTCAAAATGAATTTCTCCGTTAAGTCTGATCTTGGTATGTGGGGGTCTTTCACTTCGTTTTGTTCAAGCTGCATGATGCATGCTACCTACCGTACATCTAAAGTGTCCTCTCAATTTCTTTAAATGATAAACAAAAGACACCCTCTTTATTTGAACTTTTCTTCTTATTTCTGTAGGTGAGAGGTCATTTGGAGGACTTGGTTACAAACCTCCAGAGTAGTAAGATGACTTTGGAAGACCAACTCAGTCGAGAGGTTGGTGGCATATTTTGTTTCCTCACTAAGAGAACCTTCAGCTTAGATTTCCATTCTTACTTTTAACTTCTTTTCTGGTCTTTGTGTATGTAAATGAAGACCAGACTGAGCAGGGAGCCTACAAATGAGGAGAGTAGCCAGCTGAGGAATGTTGGTGAAATTTTCTCTTGTCATTCTCAGCATGTTTTTATGACGAGGCAAGCAATTTTTAATTCAGACATTAAACTGAAAAATAGCCCTATTTGAAGCATTGATCAAATATTTTGTGCAGTGTACAAGAATATCAATAAGTAGGCCGAAACTAAACTATTGAAGCAAATTGTTTCCATTTCTGGAAAATAGGAACCAAGCGCATGTTTCCTCTTACTGATACATTCTAATAAAAATGAGATCAGGTTAAACAAATGAGAAATAAGACGGAGCTTCTCACAGGTCAAATGAACCCAACTGGTGAAAATGTGTAGATATATTTGTAGATATATGTAATAGTTAAATGTCTTGCCTCTTTCTTAGGTCCAGAAGCAGAGCATGCTGTCTCACACAGCCCACGACTCTCAGGCCTTGTGGGAGGAGGAGCTGAAGAGCCGCTCTAAGTTAGGACTGCGGCTGGCAGAGCTCGAAAAGGAGAAAGGAGACCTGAGCACCCAGGTGATCACAGTGATGCATTCACGTTGTCGCCATCCCTACTGATAATATACTTTGGTCTGGGTCTAAGAGTCATCGGCCATGTTGCCTGTGTTCCAGATGGAAATAGAAAAGAAGAAAGCCAAAAGAATAGCGGAGCAGAAGAAGGCCGTCGACACCCGGCTGGAGCAAGAGATGAAGAGAAACACAGAGCTCCAAAAAGAAATGTACAGGTGACTCCTAGCCTCCCCCTCGCACCCTCCTCACCCACGGCACTACTTCTTCCTACTATTTAGACACAACTAGGATCCAGTAGAGCGCAGTCTTTCCTGGCTTATGTGGCTGTGGTGCACCCATGTGTATATCTGGTGTAAGGGTGTCTGGTTTGTTTCCGCTGTCCCCGTGTTCGTCTAGTGCGTTTGTTTTTGTGTGCTCCCTCAATTGTGACCGGTTTTCTGTTTGTTAGTCTTTGAGGTACGTTATTCTGTAGAGGAATTTTGAGTTTTCCTTGTTTAGTAAGAGTTTTGTTGTGTGTTGTTTTGAAGATATTCATTTATTTGTTATTTCTAATATGTGTGCATATGTGTTTAAGGTTGCGTACATTATTAAAGACTGCAAAGAAGAAATTGCGAGATCAGGAGACAGGTGGAGCTGAATTTGGCTCTCCTATGAGCAGTCTACGGATGGACCAAGGCAGACACAGCCAGGCAGAGGGAGCTTTTGGACGAATGAAAGAAAAGGTTTGCTCTATGATTTCGGTTCATACCCCCACAAAATAAACTGCTACTAGTGGTAGACTTTGAAACCACTCAGGACCCCTTGAGTCCCTTAGATGTAGTGTGATCCCTCAGCTGTTAGACCCTGGCCTCTTTCTTGTATAACCAGGTGGACGATCTTCAGGTGCAGCTGGAGAAGGAAGTGTCCCGTCACAGCCAGCTAGAGAAGGTGAACGGGGACCTCAAGGATCAGCTGGCCTCCGTGAACAGCTTGAGCCGCAGTAATGACCAACTGGAGAGGAGTAAGAGGCAGTTGGAGGAGGAAGTACTGGACCTGAGACGGCGAATGGAGGCCGCTCAGATGGAGCAGAGCCAGGGGGAGCAGTATCGCCATGATGCAGAGGAGAGGGCCCGTCAGGAGATCCAACAGAAACTGGAGCAGGTCAACATCTTCCTGCAGGTAAAAGCTTCGAAAGAATGTATCACAAAGTGGCCTGAACACATGTGACTGAGGGAGTATCTGATTACACGGCACCCTTTTCAGACAACCGAGTGCACATCAGAAACAGAAATGTAAAAGAAACTTTCGTCTTAGGCCTTTTGACGAACATATTTCATCATATTATTTGTTAACGAAATAAACGCCGACTAATCCTGATTTAAAATGATTGTATGTTTGTCTCTCAGTCCCAGGCAGCATCCCAGGAAGCATTGGATCAGATTAAAGCGGCCAATGAGACCAACCTGCGCTCCCAGCTGGAGCAGAAGATCCGGGAGCTGGAGGGGGAACTGGGCCGGGCCCGCACCACCCATCATGACAGCCTCAACCAAAGAGACTCCACGCGCATGGAGCTAGAGCGATACCGCCAACTCTACGCAGAGGAGCTGCGCTCCCGCAAGTCCCTAGCTGCCAGACTAGAGAGGTGAGACCGGCTGGTTCTTTACAGTGTAGTGCCAGGTTCTCTCAGGGGGATACTATGATCAGTCTTTAACACCTGATGTCTATGATGCAATCAGACATGCATAGTGCTGATGGTGACAAACCTGTATTGCTTCAATGATTTTCCCCGCAGGGCCAACAGTCGGCTCGCAGAAGCCAATTCCAAGTTGCTCAACGAGCGCAGCAGGTCTCTGATCACCAGCAGCATCGCAAACGGTAGCCTTGGAGGGCCCGCGCTGGACGTGGGCTCTTTGGGTTCACCATCACACTATGGGGCCACACTGGGGCCCCTCAACAGGAGTCTAGGCCTGGGACTCTCCCTCCTCAACCCTGTAACTGAGGGGCAGAACAGCAGGGTGGAGGATTACCTAGCCAAGGTCTGTACGGTTATTCATTGACACACTCGTGGTGATTACAGTGGAATATTCTTTATGGACACAAGTTTATTTACTTTGGGCCATTTTCACTTCCATAGTGTCACGGTTTTCACTGTTCTTCGTGTAACTGTTCATAGATGTTGCTTTGACACACGTCATAACTGGAGAGACATAATAATCTGTGGGATTTGAGGAAATACACATCAGACATGGCTTTCTAAATTCTCTTAACACCTGTCTTGCCTCTACAAGGACACCTTCAAAGCTGAAGTTATCTCTTCCTCCATGTTCTTTTCTTCTCTTCCTCGTGCACATTGTTTCTTCCACACTCTATCTCTATCCTTTCTGGTAGTGGGACTTCACCTCTAACCTGTCTTCTATTTCTTACTCTTTTTAGCTTCTAGCTCAAAAGTCTGTCTCTCATCTCTCCTCTCTTCAGCCAGACCCATAACCAGGTGTGTAGATGTGTTCAGCTCAGTGTCTGATTGGCTGCTGTTTAGGGATGCATCGCATTTCTGGAAAGAAACATGTCTTACAAACTGCATGTCGCTCTGACACGGTTGACATTTTCTTTATTTTTTATTTGTAAACCAACCACCTGTTGCGTTCTTACATCATGCCAGAGTCGCTGACTCCAATTCTGACTGCAAAACAATTAAACATTAAGCCGGCGCAAAATTGATGCAACACATCAGATAATCATCAGCGAACGTCGTCTCATTTGCCAACAAGGCGGATATCTAATCCGATGTTCAGACGATTAATCGGTGCATCCCTACTGGTGTTCCCTTTACCCTGCTGGTGGTCCTACATGTATGGCTTTTGTTCACATGCAAATCATGACGTTCAGGGTTCACACAGTGAAAAGATAGTTGTTGTAGAACGTGAAAGTTTTTTTGAGGGGAACCAGCAAACGTGTATTCTGCATTTAGAGGAATGTATTTATTTTTCAAGTGGTTTAGTTTAAAGCTGAAAGAATAAAATTGTAACCCTGTAAACAAATCAGATTTCTTGAAGTGGAAATGAAATATATGTTTATTAAATTACAGTGGTCGGATTCATTGCAGAGCTTTTTCCCGCTTCATCTTTCAGGAATGAGCTCCATAAGGGATTCACACAGCTGGTATTATTACTGTGTTTTATGCAAGTGACATAACACGTGCATAAAGAATTCAACACACTAGACTTAGAATACTCTACGTGCATATTACCAACATACCTACCATGCCAATACACAAAACATACAGAAGTTGTGTGTGTTTTGGTTCCACCAGCCTCATGCCTTAACTAATACACATCTTATTTTTCATTTTAGGAAAGATACAATACGTAGCTTTACCATCCAGAAATGTCCAATATACAATATTTGTATATTTGTATCTACTATAATAATAACAATAATGATAATAAAGCTTAATTCATACAGCCCTTTTTAAAACAAAGGTCTAAAATGCTCAAATAAAATCTGTTAAGTACTGTATATAATGTTTGTGTATATTCACAGGCACGTCTAATTGTGCGTGCAAAATACATACAGTTCGACCTGAACAACGTTTTTCTTTTAATGAAAGATTCATTCAGATGTTCACCAAAAGGCATTTCATCAGTGTTTTAAATCTTGTACACAATATTTGAATCATTTGGGGAGAAATCTGACGTCAATTGACCGTTTTGTGCTCGACTTGATTTTAAAAGGACAACATCTGCAGAAGCTCTACACTGAGGCGGAGCTTGCATGCTTGGCAACATCCCGCAGTGTTTCACAAAACAGTCCTGATTTTCTTGCAGTGTTTTTTCCACTATCCCGTAGGGCTGGGTGATATGGAGAAAATCAAATATCACAATATCTTTCACCAAATGCCTCCTATTGATATATTAAGATTTTGCCTTCACAAAATGTTTACACAGTGAGATTTGTGATTAATAATCACATGGTGTCATATCACGATATCGATATATTGCCCAGCCCTACTTTCCAAGTCTTTGTCATTCATTTGTGTTGCCATGTGCCATATTATTTTTCTTAGGCAGTTTTTAAAAATATATATATTTAACCTAATACAACTTTGCCTTTTTTTCTTTTTTCCAGATGCAGAGCGAGTTGGATAGAAACATATCAAAGGAATTATGCAATGGTGAGTGCACGGCCCAAACTACTCGATGGGAGCAGTATTTGACTTAAAGCCGCTGCTCAATGACTATCTGTGGTTTCTCTCCGGTCCTCAGCCTCAGCAGAGCTGGACGTTGCTTCGGCCCGCTTGTCCCCAGTGGGCTCTGCCTCGAGGGTGGAGCTGGACCCCGTCAGCAGGGCGACGCAGCAGTACTTGGAGGTACTAAAGAAGAACAATATGATCTGAACACACATCATCACAGCTGCTCGCAGTCGTCACACGTTGCATTTCAGCCAGTAAAAACTTTAAATGCTGACTGCACCCCAACAATAAGGCCAAAGCAACCGGCCATTAATGTTCCACCAAGAATCCAACTTTGTACATATTTACTCTCCCTTCTTTTATTAAAGAAAGCAAACATAAGGCACATTGCACTTAACCACTCAGGAGCAAAGGGCATGAGTCAAATATATATATATATATATATATATATATATATATATATATATATATATATATATATATATATATATATATATTATAATATATATATTATAATATATATATTATAATATATATATATATATATAATATATCTACATATATATTATAGATAGATAGATATATTATATATATATTGCATCATCGATGGGTATAATAAGAGAGAACCTCAAAGTATTTGTTCCTTCTGACTAATTTTGTTCATTCTGTAACTGTTTTGTATCTATTAGCAATATATATATATGTGTGTATATATACATGTATATATATATATATATATATATATATATATATGTGTATATATGTGTGTGTGTGTATATATATATATATATATATATATATATATATATATATATATATATATATATATATATATATATATATATATATATATATATATATATATATATATATATATATATATATATATATATACACACACACACAGAATCGTTGTTTGGATTTTTATTTGTGAATATTGTTTGCTAAATTTCAAAGTATTTGATGTTTGCATCATTAATAATTTTGCCAAGATTTTTACATTTGGTACGTGCCATCGAATGGTGCAATATCTGTCTTGGTCTTACTTTATTAGACTCATTGGAGTATTAATGTATTTATTTATTCATTAATATTTTTGTATGCTCATGATATACTTGAATAAGACCAGCTGGAAGGCTCTGGCTATTGAAACAGGGTGACTACATTTGTATAGGCTTTGCTTTTTGGGCCACCAAAAGGGAAAAACACTTTTTATGTTTGTTTGTTAGTTGTTGTTGTTTTTCATTATTCATAAATACCGTAACAGAATACATAGAGGGAAACATTTATGACGCCTGTACATTACAGAAGACTCTAAAGTTGTAAATAAAAAATAAAAGTAAAAAAAACCCTGAACTTGAGTTGATGTCTGGAGGCGACATGGGAAGTGAAGATAAAATAAAAATGACCAAGAATTTGTACCATATTTTTGTAAATCACTAATTTTGCTGTAAAGTAGTCTGAAAATGTGACTGGTGTAAATTGTTTTTAATTTGTGCTGAACAACATACATATAACACACAAAACAAGAAAAGACAAGAGAAGAAGAAAACCCAAAACATTCAAATAAACTACAAATAGCATGTAAAACAAAAATGCATAAAACTAAAGCACGACATTGGAGAGAAAAACTTAATTCTACACAATGTATTTCCATATATGTCCTGCCCCAAAGCACCATCACTTATGTTATAACAAGTTTAATTATTATTGCTGTTACTTATTATACAAATAGTACATTTACTCTTAATGACATTTAGCAACAACAACATGTTTTCCATGTACTGTAACGAAAGGTTTGTCGATTCTGACTGAATAGTTATGAACAGGTGTTGAACTGAAACTGCTGAAACTCCAGTTTTGTACAGTATTTGCTTATTGAATCAATTTGAGGCGTAGAAGAAGAGCACTATCAATCACTCCTTATTCTGTTATTGTGTGCAGAACTTGCTTTAGATTCCAGGTATCTTAAATTCAAGATAAACATGCAGCTTGCCATCAATATTTCATGCACAGCCATTTTTAACCCAACCCTCATTAGCTATGTTTTGATGTACTTCACCCCCCCCTCCTCCTCCTCCTCCTCCTCCTCCTCTCACACTCCAAAAACGCATGAAACTTGATGATATGCGCTGGTTTAGAAACCATTCCCCTCACTTATTAAAATGAGACAATGTGTTTATGATTGCCCCCCCTCTGGTGTGTCTCTCTTCCCTTTGATCCGTCCTCTCTGCGTCAGCCTCAAATGTTAGATATTCAAATCTGGTTACATTTATTTTTGTTTCCTTTACAGCAGATGGGCACATCTGACAGACTGACTATTAGGTGTTATTATTTCCCCTTTTTTCAATAGACGCCACTTCATACACTACACGTAAACCTTGTTTTGATTGAGGAGGTTACAACCATTGTCATAAAGCTTTGGAGGCGGGCGAGAATACAAATAGACAGATTCTGATTTTTAAAAAAGTGTTGAAAGGATTGTTTTTGAAAAGCAGCTCGGGTTTAAAACAAACCGCTCCTCAGAGGGTCATCCTCCGTCTGTGATGCCCGGTCTTCTTATCTCAGACTGCCAGTCCAACAGCTGTTAAGAAAAGAAACAAGGTGTCGCTTTGCAAACTGAACGGGCTACCGTGATACCAATGTGCAAATGTGCAAACTCTGACTGACGCCCCAATGAAAGCATGAAACAAAATAACCAATCAATAAATCGAACCATGTCAATAAAGATGCAGCTTTCAGAAAACTTTGCCCAGAAACCAAACGGGTCTCTTTTATTTATTCACTTAAATGCTCGTTCTATTTGCCAGCATGAAGGTCTGAATCGGATCTACAGGCCCCGATTAACGTATTAATTACAATCATTTTCTCACTCTCTTATTTTATTACTCTGATTAAAGAGCACTTGACACTAAAATGTCTCTTTCTAACCCTAAAAAGACATTTTGAAGAGGGTTTAATATGACTATATAATCTTAAACAGGATTATTAAACCTGCAGAGCAGTATGGAGAAGTGAAGTTTTGTTGTTGCCCCAAAAGTAGTTAAAAAAGACTTGAATCAGCTGATGAATCACAAACCATGTTGAAGGTTTTTAATTATGGAAAATAAATAAAAATCCACATATTTACAAAAACAAAGAGGACAAAATAATAATGTGGGTCTTCACATATGAGCATAACTATCATTATTATTATTAATAATTATTAATAATAATGTGGGTCTTCACATATGAGCATAACTGTATCATTATTATTATTATTAATAATTATTAATAATAATAATGTGGGTCTTCACATATGAGCATAACTGTATCATTATTATTAATAATTATTAATAATCATTAATAATTCTTCTTGTAATTAGTTTTCACCTGTTACTTTATTTTATTTTCTTACACCTTCTTTGTACATTTGCTTTTTTATGATTCAGATTTTATCAAATTACTAATTTACTTTACAAACAACAAAGAATTGCAACTAATTATTATTATTATTATTATTATTATTATTATTATTATTATTATTATTATAGAATATTAATTAATCTAATTCATTTTTTAATTCACAATTTCTCCAAGCCCAATGTGATGATTACTCTTATTATCTTATGATTAAAGATATATTGAAGATTTTCTGACCCATAAAAGACAGAGAAGCAGTTTGTTCTTCTCTTCTTGAACGACTTCAATGATTCATCTACGAACAAGACAGTTTGGTCATGTGGTTCGACGAAGCGAGGCTTCTGTCACAAAGGCAAATACATACATCCCTCGTACAACAATGTATTACTGTGTGTCTGCAACATATGAGGATTCTGAATTCACTAATATCAGCTGTTTGTGATGTGTGGAGGTAGACACCAGCTGCGGGTAAAGGGTAGAACAAATTGAGGGGGACAAGTGGAACAAACCTGAGTGTTTATTTGTTGGTGTGTGCTCGCCATGCTCTAAATTGGACGTCACCGCTGTTTCTTGTCACTAGCAGAATCCGAATGTGTTGTGGGCAAAAGAGATACTTAAATTGGATTTACTCGCTCTAACATGATTTAAATGAGCCTCTTGGCTCGCCCGGACAGATTGACAGCGTTGTCTTTATCGCCGCTTTGTTTTATTTTTGGCTGTTTGCTCTGCTTCTCTGCTGTCATCTCACGCGACGACTTTAAAGGAGCCGACTTCAATCTTCGCAGATGTGGAGAGAATAAGCATCCTTTTATGTTCTAAGTGCTTTATATGACAAATATGAAAAGGGATTCAAGAGAGAGCTGACAAGTTTTTTGTCGCCCTGTTCCTCAGCTGCAAAGAGCTGCGCGGGGAGAAGTCAAACCTGCAATCTTATAACATGAGAACCCGCATACAACTGAGCCGAGAGGTCGCCGCCTCTCGTTCCGGGTCTTACTGGGTCAAATTCATTAAATGCAACTTGATGTACAAACAAAAAGCTTTATTTCTGAAGAATAAAACCTGTATCTTAAATGCACAATAAGCTATTGTTGTGTTTTATCCTTTTGACGAGTGCCACACAAAGAGGCTGTGCATATGTTAATTGTATGTCTTTTTTATATAATAAAACAAATGAGTGCAGCAAGTTTCTGTGCTTGTTAATCAAAAAACACCATTTGGTTGTGCAGCAGAGTATCAATGAGTCCAGCTCTGGCTTCAATGTTATTCAGCCAAGATCTTTAACAAGCAGAACAAATGACCTTGACACATTTCTTTAAATATTTCAAATCAAATCTCTTTTACACAAAATTAACCAGGAGATACATAATGTATCTGTTCCTTTAGGTTCTCAGCGAGGTTACAAAGATCTGAGAACGCACTTCATGTTGCAGAGAGTTCGATACGAAGATGTACACCACCGTCTTAGCATGAAGACTGGAAACAGGTGGACCTCGTGGGCACGACAAGACTCCATGTCATGTAATAGTGGACTAAATAACCCTCTGTGAATGTTGTTTTTACACTTTGGTCCTTGTACTTGTAGTTTGCTGAGCTCTAGAGGTTCTGCTATGCAGATGTGTTTCCCAGCCTGTGAGCTAATTGTCTCGTGACAATATGAGAGTGGTATCAACCTTATCATATTACTCTCTGCAAAAAAGGGAATAAGTGTAAGTATGCAGGTGATTAGCTTAGCTTAGCTTAGTTTAGCTTAGCTTAGCTTAGCATAAAGACTGGAAGTGTGGGAAACAGCTAGCCTGGATGTGTCCAAAGTTTGGAAATGGGCCTATCAGTGCATCTAAACCTCAATAATTCACACTCTGTATCTGTTTAATGTTCAATCTGTACGCAAACAGAAGTGTACAAATGTGTGGAGTTACGTAGAGCAACAGCACGTAACTACATATTTCTGTTGGTGTGTAGATTAAACAAACATTCGTGAGCCTTAGAGATGTTGGGAGTCTTCCAGGATTCATAGTCATAAGAAATGTGAGTTTTCCCAAAATGTTTTGCTTATTGAAAAATGTTCTAGGTCACACTTAAAATCCCTTTTACTGAAGAAAAGCGTGAAGCACTAAAGTCAAATCTTCCCTCTTTTGTTTTAGTGAGAATAAGTAGTTGTTGAGTTTGGCAGCTGTCACAAGAAATGAATCCCACGTTTCAGTGTCTTCTACATTAGTCCTCAGGCCTGGTGGTCCAGCTGCCTCCTAGCTGCGATGGCAGATCTCGCAGCACTCCAGACAAAACTCCAGACACTCGGTTGGCTCGCAGCAAGACTCGAACATCACCGAGTGGCAGTGGGCGTGGCAGTTGAGCTCCTCCAGGGGCACCTCCTGGATGGCCGAACAGCAACGGGCGCAGGCGTTGCAGCAGGAGGAGCACAGGGTGTGGAGGCAGGAGGAACAGGCCTCCAACAGACCCAGGAGCAGCACGGAGCACTGGCACGACAGGCACGCCAGCAGCAGGTGTAAACAACAGTCTGTGTGTGAGGGAAAAATGAGACAGAAAAGTGACTAATCTACAAATATCTCATCTGAGGTCACAGAGAAGCTGCGGCGCGTTCTAAAAGCCTGTCAGACACCGTCAGAAATAGGGATTAACAATTCTATTAACCCTAAATTAATCTCTTGCATGTTTATTTGTCGTGCCGACTGGAACTTAAAAGAGAAACTACTCTGCGGCGGTGATCAGGTGTGATTGTGTTTACTTAATCACAGAGCTTCGTTCAGTCCTCGGGGGAAAATAAAAAAGGCCACGAGGCTGCCAGTGATGAACAACAACCAGGAAGAAGCTGTCACAAGATAATTGCTCTCCCGCCCAAATTAGGTGCAGATGAAATTGCATACATTAACCCCACTGGTGTGTTAGTGCATCTCTCGCGATCCCAACCGTTGTATTGTTACTCAGCTACCGTTTTCATCCTCACAAGGACCAGATAGTGAGTGAGCTCATGCAAATCGAGCTGTTTTATCCTGTTTACTCAAGGAAGTAAATGAAAAGCCGATGGCAGAATTCCCTGGGGAGTGGGGTTCAGCGTTTCTCTGCTTAGCCGCTCGAATTATCCACCCCCGCACATAACTTATGCTAATATCCATCTATGTGCGTAGATGAAAAAGGAGCATTATGTGTGGCTACCGTATTGATTTAATGCATAACTTCACAGAGATAACAACATGAACACAAGGATAAACAAGGAGTGGCCCTCCCCACGCTTTGATCAAACTGGGAGAAAGTGCAGCACTTTGAAAGTCTTCAAGGGAAACTTTTCTGAGCTCCATTTGTGTAAGATTGTCTTTGGTGGTAACAGAAAGATCATTTCAATGTCTCACTCAGGTTTGTAAAGCTCTCTCTCTTTCCCATAAGAGTGGGTGATAACAGTGAGCCGCATTAATGTGCCTACCAGCTGGTGGAGCAGTGGGCCGGTGTGAGCCCTGCACGCTCCCCCTGCTCCTCCTGCTGCTGCCGTGCACCGACGAGCAGCAGGAGCCCTGCAGTCGGCTCAGGCCGGCGGGGGAAGTGGGCAGACTGTGGTCTGGGACTGTGAGGCCGCATCGTGGGCAGGTGGGCTTCGGGGGGTCACACTGAGGCTTCCTAAACCCCGCTGCCTCCTGTGAGACCTCTGCTGGTGGGGCTGCAGCAGGCAGAGGCTGGGCTGCAGCAGCAAACACACACACACATACAGGGAAGATGGTCTCACTATGTCATCACAGAACAGGAATAGAGCAAATACAAGCGAGTTTAAAACAGTTTTGTGATCCTTGTGGAGCTCCTCATTTTCTCCAGGTGTTTTGGAAGCAGATAACTCCTTGTCTACACTCACAGCATGAGATTTTGCTCACTGTATTGTCTGCTGTACAGGTCGGTTTCCACTTACTGCTGATGAGGTCAGTGGGGACGGTGTTTCCTCTGCTAACAGGGTCACGTGCTGAAAGGATTTCCTGTGCCGATTTTAAAGACGCGCTACCTTGAGACGTATCAAAAGAAAGTCCTGTTAGCTGCGAAGCTATCGAAAGATACGACAGATTCCTCAGATGTCAATCCCGACAAAATGTTTCACATAAAGACAGTCCCATATAATCTGCCTGATAACCCTCACGTAATTAATTAAGATGCACCCGTGTCCTGTGGTGTCTTTTGTTTTGTGGTTTAGGGTTCCAGTTTCTTCTGGGAAATACTGAAAACTTTAAATATTGTTGGGATAAAAATGCTTAACCTTACAGATAAAAGAAATAGCAGTACTATAGTACAAATATCTCCCCTTTGTTTATCAGTTAAAGCTTAAAAACAAGTGGCCAGAGCAGCACTGTGTAAGTTTCAAGTCAAATAAAAGTTCTTTCAGTTGTACTTGCCTTCAGTTGTGTTGCTCTGTTCCTCCGTCCCATCCACATGTAAATGTTCTTTTAGTAACATGTCTGATGCTCATGACGGCTCAGGATCTCTGTTACACTTTGATCAAGCGTTCTCCTTATTCATCCTCCTGCTTTTGTCGGCACCGAGAGGTCAGGAAACCTCCCAACAACACCCGACATGCCGGACTGAGTCATCGCTCAGGAGACTGTGAGCTATACTGTGTGTGTATGTGTGTGTGTGTGTGTGTGTGTTTTTGTTGTTCAGTGACCTTAATAACACTCCCAGTCCCAGCAGATCCCTGAGTGGCCGCTCCAAACATGCTGATGGCAGAACAGCAGAGACGGCCCGAGGCCTGGTTGTGTGACTTCAGGTTGCCTTCTCTGTTCTGCTTTTAGTCACCTAACACAATGGAGACACATACAACACAAGTGTGCTAGCTGCATACTGTGTGTATGCAAGCTCTCTCGCCCTCTTATGCACATACGCATATAAATCTGTCAAAGTAGCACTATCTGGCATTCAGAGTGGGAATAAATGCAATTACTGTTTTACTCTGTAATGCTTTCAAATGTTGTTTGTTAGTCCGTTTTTCTTACAACACATTTGGTCCATCCCACATGGGATAAGAAAAGAAATAGGTAAAACATATATTGTACAAAACAACAACAAAACATGTTCTTGTTATAAAATGATATGTACTTTTATATACTTTTAAATAACAGATAATCGATCATAAATGCACAGAAATGAACATTTAACATTGATTTTCTTCTACTAATTTAAATAAGATTATCATGTCATATCATTATCATCTTCATAATGTAATAATAATAATATGTAACAGTTATTTATTGCACTAATGTTATCATTTCATATCATTATCATCTTCATAATGTAATAATAATAATAATATGTAACAGTTATTTATTGCACTAATGTTATCATTTCATATCATTATCATCTTCATAATGTAATAATAATAATATGTAACAGTTATTTATTGCACTAATGTTATCATTTCATATCATTATCATAACGTGTCTGTTACTGCAGTACTCTACGTGCCTCTGCAAAATGCTCCACGGGGACAAATTAATGTGTTTTGAAGTTAAAGGTCAACTTACTAGCTTTTAACCAAATCTCATGGTCTTCCTCAATGGATAGAATTTGCAAACTCCATGTCCATGGCCGGACTATTTCTTACCGACATTGTCTTAACATGCGATAATAAAAAAACACTGTTATTTAATGTTAAGTATGTAATTTCAGAGTCAAACATTTAATAAGTAATTTATTACAGTCAGTGACATTTAAATCTTTGTACGTGGAAATTGTGTGTTTTCCCACAGATGAGGATTTCAGGAAGAGATTGGACAGCTGGGCGACAGCATCATCCCGACATGCTGATGAGAAGATGAACAGAGACCAGCTCTTTCTGAGAGGCTGTTGACTAAGTGCTGTCAAAAGTGCTGCGTTGAAAAACATGTTGACTTGCCCGCCTCACCGTGAGTATATGGCACATCAAAGCAACACATAAGTGAAGCCGTTGAAGTTGTCTCGCACCACGCTAACTTTCAGTCAGTGAACGCAGCGTGGAGAAGGCAGTCAGAAGAGAATGTCATCTAATAGGCTGACAGCGAATCAAAGGGAGCGCTGAGAGGCAACAGCGAACTTAAAGCTAACATTGTTATCAGCAAAGACAATTACTGACATTAGTCAAAACAGGGAGCTGAAAAGAAGTGAGGCCTTTGTTCTGTGTCTTCACTTCATGGCGCTCATCAGTGGATGAGACGCCATCGCTTATTTATTTATTTGTCTTATTATTCTAGCGTTTTACACGATGATGTGATAAAAGAAAGGATAACCTAAAGTATTTTTTTACTCATAATAAAAAGACAAACAACCCATGAATATTAACAACATTTGTATTATTGTTTTAGTTCAAACAATCTGTTTGTATAATAATTTAATGTTGATCATTATTATTTGTAGGCACCTTTAATTCATGCATAGCGTACATTCATTTTTCCTCATATTTATAATTAATTGTTTCAAACACATTAATAAATAAACATTAAAAACTGTATTTTTAATCAATATTGTGAAGGATTTTAATTGTACTGATTATCTAATGTACTGTTTAGAAATATCCAATCATAATTCAGTTTGATTATTCTTATTTTTTATTATAATAAGCCAAACTAAAGCCCTGGGCAACATGACCCTGCAAAACAATATATTTAAAAAAATGTATTTTCAATATAAAATACCCGTTTACACACTCACCGGTGTAACCATGCCAGGTTAGTGTAGTGTAAAAGTATACTTGTGAGTAACAAAGCTTATCAGTGCACAACATTTATACTTGCTCTGAGAGTTTTAACCATTAATCACACGTGTGAATTATAAAATAAACAGCACTGACCAACAATTAACACACATATATTTATTACATTGTAATCAGACACTTTGGACGTACGATCACAGACACACACATTAGTATAAATACAGAGAGTTGTATGTGCACAGCATCTAATGCAAATACTCAAAATGTTATAAAAGTGGAATGTTTTTGCACAATCTTTATTTCAGTGGAAACATCGCCGTGTTAAACACACACACACACACACGTTACACACAGAGAAACGGGACAACGCGCACGAGACACAGTTTCTCACTTTTAAAAAACGGACATTGATGAAACACATGTGAGCAGGCTGATGTGCAAAGACGACAGAGAGAAGCCACAACACACACTATACATCTTATCAAATATTTCATCAGCACAACACATCTCTCTCTTTAATGTAGCATTCACCTTCACCCTGTGTTATGTATTTAAGCTATCACAATAGACAAAACAACGTTAATTCTCTACATCATATTATAACAAACATTTCTGTACTTTGGCCTTTGTATAATTACATAAAAGGGTTTTTCATGGTGAAAAAAAAAACCACAATTTCCCCCCCAAAGCAGCAGATCCCAACTCTATCGTCTACTGTGTACATCCTCCTGTATTTTATTTACATTGAAGCTAATCTGAGCTTCGAATGCATTGAGTCTCATATTTACTGCTTTTATCACATATTTAATCTATTAGTTTGAATATTTAGTAGTAGGCCAACACAGAAACCTCAGGGGGCACTATACTCCACATCCTTTTTCTTTAAGGCTACAATGTCAAAAGAACAAATGGACCGCCGCCGACACGTCAACACAATCGGAACAGTTTTCACCGTCTTGTCATTCAAGGTCAAACAAATGCTCTTCGTCGTCTTCAGTCAGGTCGTGCTGCAGGCTGGCTGCGTTTACTGTCGGCATCAGAGAGTCTCGCTCATGCAGATTCAGCGCTTCTTCTTTCTGGAAGAGAGACCTGCAAGAGGTGGACAAAACAAACACATTACGATCAGTTATCGAAGCGGCAGAGTCATTTCGTAGATTCACGATAAACAAAACTCACTGCTGGACGTTTTGTTTACTGTCGATGTTTGTTGCTTTGTTCTCCTGCATTTGACTTCTGCTAACACACTCCGTCTACAAAGAAGAAGAAGAAGAAGAAGAAGAAGAAGAAGAAGAAGAAGAAGAAGAAGAAGAAGAAGAAGAAGAAGAAGAAGAAGAAGAAGAAGAAGAAGAAATCAAACGGTGACCTCGACCAGTTCAACCTTCTGTAATCAGGAAAGTGTACTCTAACACGTGCTCTCACTTGTACGCTGTGAACGGTCCCATAATCGAGATTGGAGGACACATTTTTCATCAGCGATGGACTCCTGTGGGATAACAAAGGTAACAGAATAAAAAAAATGGATACAATCCATGTCTAATTCATGGCAAGCAAATCAATACCTTGTGTATATTCAACAGGACACAACATGGTAAACAGCAATAGTTTGAGGCAAGGTCAGAAACATTCAGTGCAATGCTGTGGATGCAATCAGGAACCTCTTTGGACACAGGGAGTACATGTTGTGCTCTACATCTCACAACAATGGCAATTTACAATCATTATATCCTCACTGAAATGTGTGCAGACACACTGGTGCCAGCGCTGTGGTAAACAGGAAGTCCTCTACCGTACCCTGTGATCTTCTGGGATCTCCTCCTCTGGTACTCCACCTCATCCACCGTCCACACCGCGCCTTTCACGTTCTCTACGCGCACAAAACACTTGTGCAGACTCAGGTTGTGGCGCACTGCGTTCTGATCCAGAGAAAATCAGAGTGAAGGAGATATTACTGAATACATGCTGCATAAATCAGGTATGAGACACACTGAGGTCACAGTTAATTATCTGCCGGAGCGATACCTTCCAGGTGGCAGCGTTGCGTCTGAAATAAGCAAACGTCCGCGTGAACCAGTTGTATATCTCGTTGAGCGTTAGTTGCATGTCTGATGTTTCCATAATAGCCTGTAGATAGAGAGGAAATGTAGGACATTACATCAAATGAATGCCCTGACTTCTTCACTTCTGATCCAAGGAAGTAAAATGTATTCTATGAATTCTCTTTAGAATAAAAGGTCAGTAATCATCTTATTGACACAAGACAAGTGCAGGACTGCAAATAAGGGTTATTTTCATTATCGATTAATCCGCCATGTTTTTTAATGATTAACCCATTATTCAATCCATCTTTTTCTTCTATTCAAATCCCTTTTGTTGTTCCATTGGCACAAATATATTCAGTTTCGTATCATAGGCCAGCAAATGATCACATTTAATAAACTGGAACCAGGCGATTCTTAGTTGAAAAGTTGCTTAATTGACGAAATTGTGTCGTAGCCAGGTGATAACATGGCAATCAACACAAGAGATGTTGTTCATCGGCAAGAAAGGCCTCTAATATGACCACCGAATACAAAATAGGAAAATCAGAAAGGAGAAAACATCTGGATGCATCTAAATTGCACAATTAGTCTACAAAAACAATACATCTAAGTTACCTACACAGTGTCTAAAGAAAGAAATCACTTCTATTCCAAGTCATAGACTGTACCTGTCTTATCAGTGTTGCGTAGGTGAAAGGTGGTCTGATATCGTTGTTCTTGTAGAGCTCGTATTCATTGTCTGAAACAAGACAAGTCATTGTAAGTGGAAGATGTGCTGTGAAGTATTTATGATTTATGAACATATAAGTGATTAGTATTTGGTTAACCTGAGGACAGCGAGTAAACCAAAGGGTGATGCCGATGTCTTATGGCCCCGGCACATGATGTGTGAGTGGGCGACTCTCCTTCGCTCCCCTGGGATGGAGTGCCGATGGGGGCCAGAGGTTTGGGGGACACCTGGGGGGAGTCTGACGGGCTCAGGTTGTCGGTGGCAGCGACTGAGCTGAGCTGAGAGCGACACGAGCAGATGATCCAAGTTAACAAAGGAACGAGGGGAAGGAAAAAAGACTGACGGAGAAACAAAACAGATTGGGAGATTTTCAACCGAGTGTAACAGAGCGATTTGATTCGCCTCCTCAGAGGTGATTCCACTAATACCTCAAGAAGAAGGAAGCCAATTATTGTTAATTATAGGGTGAAATTGTTTGGAGAGTGTTGTGATTATGGCGCAATATTTGCAAGATTAACATCTGATTAGCTTCCACATTACGAGAGCATGTCTGCTGTCTGAAAACACAAAGGCAGCCAACTGGCGCTCAACAGCTGGAAAAGGAAGCGTTCAGGACTCGCATCGTGCAGGAAGGATGGAGATCTCAACAAAGGATAAAGTCATGTGAGAGGTTATGGTAAAAAGGCGCAAAAAAGATCAAACTTTTATAAAGAAATGTGTTTGTGATCCGATCTGGCAACATCTTTCTGAGTAGGTTCAAACATTTCTGACCTTCATCTCATGCAGGTGTAACCCCTAAGCTATGCTTTTTTTGCAACATATTTTTGCAACTCATCCGACTGTAAAAGGTCACCGGGTCAATTCCAGGCTGGCGGTATCTTCATCATCAGTGCTACAGAAGACGAGGTTTTATTTTCACTCTCCACTACATATTTGGAGTTTTTCTCACAGCTCAGAAATGCCGTCCAGTTCACGGCTCATTTACTTTGTCTCTGTTGTTCACTCAAACTATCTACCTGAAGACTGTGGAGGTCAGCAGCCGTGTCAGATTGTGGCGACTGGAGACTCGCGGGTGCAAAGATCGACTGAGACTCTAAAGATGGCAGATGCAGGTGAGCCATCATCGCTCGCAGACGCTCCCGTTCTTTGCAGAGCTGTTAGAGGAGATGAAGGGGGGGAGAAGGAAATCAGAGTGAACGGTGTCACTGAACACAGGTTGTTGAAATGGGAAGCTGTGAACCAAACACATTAAGCGAGGGACATTTTCTTGCTGTGTCAAATATCAGAGAGGAGGCGGTTGGGAGAACATGACATGAATATTTACCGTGAGCGAAATCCTGTGTTGCAGACTAATATTACTGCTATCAATCACAGAGGAGACCATTTTTAAATCAATTAAAACTAATCAACAGACTCCAAAAAAATGTTTTTGCATCAGGTTTACATGGCCACTCGCTCACATACAAGCAGCAGTTCTAACTTTTGTTGTTGGACATCTTGACAGCACTCGTGCCTACCTGAAGCTCAAGTTGCTGAACAACCTGCATCTGGACTCTGCACTGCGCCGTGCTTCTGTCATCCAGAGTGTGCTCGATGCCTATGTGTCTGAAACAAAAGGATTGGAGTTAAAGGAATACTCTGCTGAAGATCTGCCTATTCATCCATCCATCCATCGTCTACCGCTTATCCGGGGTCGGGTCGCGGGGGCAGCAGCTCCAGTAAGGAACCCCAAACTTCCCTTCTCCGGGCCACATCCTCCAGCTACGACTGAGGCATCCCAAGGCGTTCCCAGGCCAGTGAGGAGATATAATCTCTCCACCGAGTCCTGGGTCTTCCCCGGGGTCTACTCCCAGCTGGCTCAGCTCTCTTTTGGTCACAACGGTGCGGTAAAGTGACTGTAATACCGCCCCCGCTGCTCCGATTCTCCGGCCAATCTCTCGCTCCATCGTCCCCTCACTCGCGAACAAGACCCCGAGGTACTTGAACTCCTTCACTTGGGGCAATGGCTCATTCCCTACCCGGAGTAGGCAATCCACTGGTTTCCTGCTGAGAGCCATGGCCTCAGATCCCAACCGCTTCACACTGCACACTTCACGCTGCGAACCGATCCAGTGACTGTTGAAGGTCACAGACCGATGATGCCATAAGGACCAAATCATCTGCAAAGAGCAGCGATGAGATCCTCAGGTCACCGATCTCCTCCACGACTACGCCTCGATATCCTGTCCATGAAAATCACGAACAGGATTGGTGATAAAGTGCAGCCCTGGCGGAGGCCAACGTTCACTGGGAATGAGTCCGACTTACTGTCGAGTATCCGGACACAACTCTCGCTTTGGGCGTACAGGGATTGGATGGCCCTCAGAAGTGACCCCCTCACCCCATACTCCCGCAGCACCTCCCACAGTATCACCCGGGAGACCCGGTCATACGCCTTCTCCAGATCCACAAAACACATGTAGACCGGATGGGCGTACTCCCAGGCCGCCTCCAGGATCCTTGCGAGAGTGAAGAGTTGGTCCGTTGTTCCACGACCAGGACGGAATCCGCATTGTTCCTCTTCAATTCGACTACCGGCCAAACCCTCCTTTCCAGTACCTTGGAGTAGACTTTACCGGGGAGGCTGAGAAGTGTGATACCCCTGTAGTTGGCACACACTCTCTGGTCCCCCTTTTTAAATAGGGGAACCACCACCCCGGTCTGCCACCCCCTAGGCACTGTCCCAGACTTCCACGCAATGTTGACGAGGCGTGTCCACCAAGACAGCCCCTCCACACCCAAAGCCTTCAGCATTTCTAGACGGATCTCATCAACGTTATGTTCGAAGCCCCAGCCCCAGTTTGTGACTCTCATGTCTTATCCTTCCTTTCAAGTCACAGAGATGAGCACCAGTTTGTTCTGAAAGATAAATTCTGTTCATCTGGATCCCAAGTTACGACTCTATAAACTATGAATGGTGGTATCCAGGAACGATTTATCTTGTTGTTCGATAAAGTTAAAAGGTTACATTTATCTATGCTAATGTTACTTACTAATATTTTATATTTTCATGTGCTTATATGTTTCTTGCGCTGGACAAAATGAGAAAACACAATATGTCATTTATGGCTAGATTTAGAAATATTTGAAATTGCAAATTGCCAAATATAATTATTATTGTGGAGTGGACAGAATGTTTTTTTTCCCAGATGTTTGGAAGAGTTCTTGAAGATTAAAAAGATAACTTACAAACAACATTTAGTGCCGTTAACTGACCTACTGGGTTTTTCAAAGATCACCAGGATTTATCTCTCAGAAAGATGGACGCACGACTCTGTGACTTGAATGCAATGATACAACTGGGGCTCCAAAGAGCCACTTTTCAAGCCTCCAGGAGTATTTAATACTGGAATATTGCTTTAAATTACAAACAGAAAAGGTGCAAAAAGTCAGAAAGTGAAAAGCATTAGGATGCAGTTAAAACTTACTTGATGAACTGGTTTAAGTTTTCACACAGCGACTCACATCCGGGCCAATTGCACACACCGTGACCGTAGAGAGCGTGTGTGGCAGCGCGCTCGACTTTGACAGCACTAGAGTGAAAGTATTGTCATGAAAACACAAGAGCCAGACAACAGCAACAAAAACGAGAGCAAAAGCAACAATAAAACAGACACCAGCGTGTTTCCTTTTCTTTTCAGGTGGCAGAAAATGACAGAGAGAGGTGGAGGGGAGCACTGGAAAACAAATGGAAAACTATTTACTTTTGATTTGGGACATGTAGTCATGTAAACTTTTTCTTTGCTGAACCACTTCAGGTGGTGGAACACAAAGCAAACAAACAAGACAAAATATATCGTCCCAAGGGGAATTAAAAGTGAAGCCTCGCAGCAAAAAGCAAAGCAGCTTCCTCACCCGCACCTCCAGAGAAAGAAAATGTCTACAGATGACAAGTCTTTGATGTTTGAGAAAGAAGCACTATCATCTCACTTCTTAAAATCAGTTTACAGCACAAACACACAGATCGTACCATTCTGCCCCGCGAGGAGGAGAAGACTGCTGGTCGGCGCTCTGCATCGCCGTGACTTTTGTTGACATTGTGTTGTTCGCAGAAGAGTCCTGATTGGCCTTCGATGTGATTTTATCTTCAGTTATTCCGTTCGTGAGCTCTTTCCATATCTGCTGCATCTCTGCGGGGCTGAAACCTGATATAAAAAAGAAATGTTAAAAACATATATCTTATTATAAATGTCTCCATCTGAGTGTTTAGTGAAGGGAACTGCAAACATAATGGATTGTTCATTATCTGTATGTGATGTATTAGAAGCAGCTGAGCCGGCATATCTTTTACAGAGTTATGATAATTACTTTATAATGATTTCTTTTCACGCCTGCACCTTTCCTGCTCTTTCCCACCTCAGCGCTGCTTGAGCGTAGAGCAACTTTCTTTTTCTTTCATGACATCATGTAACCTCTCTGCTGTAATCCAAGAATAATTATCTCAGCTAGAATATTAGTCGTGAAGAATTTTCTGCTTTTAGGTTTTCACTTTCATCATTTGTCTCTTTTGAGTTTAGTGCAGTTATGTAACAAATGTCCCTGTGCGGAGGTCGCTGTGATTACATCGTATCTGATGCATCGTTGCTCTATCTTGATGAAGCGACATACTACAGTAACCTTACTGTCAATGTTAACCTCAAATGTGAATTACACCACTAAAAACACAGATACTATACAGAGAATTGAAACATGCAGTACAGCTGACATCCCTATTTCTTTCTTTCAACAGACACTGCTACTGAGGGAGAAACATAGTGACCTGGAGAGAGGGCAGGAGAGGACGGGACTGCTCTCTGCACCCGGAGGAGCTGCTGCTGCTGCTGCTGCTGGAGCTGGAGGAGCTGCTGGAACACAAGCTGCTGTGCAGGGAGCTGAAGGACGGAGAGAGACAGTATTGAGGTGAGAAGTGAGGTGGTATTCAAGTGAAACTCTGCTCACACTTTCCTTTCTCCTGCTAGTTGTGTGAGTGTCGATCCTAGGGTAAAATCAGTGTCATATTCTGCGTCTGGAAAGAAAACATTATTCTCAAAAGCAAGCAACAAACATGTTCCCTCTTTAAAACCCAGTCAAAGAAAGATATAAATAAAGCATAAATAACTACTTACCTCTCTGACTTTCTTGATGGGCTTTTGTTGAAGCAGCTGCAGATGAATCTGTTGTTGCTTCTTGTAGAACTCCTTCAAATGTTGCTAGAAAATGAGTCATGGACCATTATTATTATTATTATTATTATTATTATTATTATTATTATTATTATTATTATTATTATTATTATTATTATTACAGACAGTTACGCTCAAACAATTCCAGATTCTTCCTTTCGAGAGATCCAACGAGCACTTTTTGTGCAAAAGAAGCCAATTTGAGGTTTGAGGTGTTGTATTGAATGAACTTAGATAGTTCCTGAGTTTCAACTCATTATGACAATTAAGCTAACTCAAGCTAATCAACACACTTATGGCTAATGTCAACATTTTATTCACTCCTTTAGTTAAAGTCATTTCAGTCCAATACATATTTGGATGACTTTATTCTGCATAGGTAGGCTATAGTCCAGTATTATTAGTAGTAGTACCTTCAGTATTTTAGTATTTATATAAATACCTGCTGGAGCAGAAGGGCTTGCTGCTTCTGGTGGATCAGAGCCTGCAGCTGGTTGGGGGACAGGAGCTGCTGCAGCTGCTGAGGAGCCATCATAGCCAGAAACACCTTCAGGAAGGACAGTAAGGATGAAATGACAAAGGAGCGAAGGCAAGCGTACGAGCGTGAGACACAAGGCGAGTGTCATGTGTTAAACAGTAATAGCCGTCGTATAAATATGAATCTTTTTTTCCTCCCAATCCAATTACAAAACAGTGCTGTCAACCCTTTGTGAACATCACCATGCTGGATTGTGTCATTGACCCTGAATGAGATGGGAGATAAGCTGACCAGATGATTAGCAACACAATTACATGCTTGTTGTGACTCCTAATAGAAGTGTATGGGTATTAATAAAGGCAAACACTCACAGAATAATAACTGATCTGCACTGCACTGATTGAGCGACAAATATAGAGTGACGGTCTCCTTTTGTATTCAAGCAGAGGCCAGAGCAATTTACATGAATGCGTTAAGAAAAAACACTTACAAATCCAATATGTTGTATTACAAACAATGCTAAAAGATAATAATAATAATGCTTTCAATTGATTGTTGGGCAAGATATAATGTATTAGTTGAACAATATCTCTTATTTTCTACAGAGGAAATGTCAATGGCTATACACAGATGTGTCTGTGACCTGATGTTTCAGTGAAGCCTCGTGTCAGAGTAATATCTAAGCGGCTTGCAGGATTTAATGAAAGAAGAAGACATCAGGGACTTCAGATTGACATTTTCCTCTTCAGTCCTTTGAGATAATACCTCCTGTGTTTCAACCAGACTGATAAGATACCTAGAGAGTTACAAAGAGTAGAAATGATGATGAAGAATTCACACTCTGGCACGTGGAACCATCTGCATTGCATGAATGATGTGGTCTTATTTCATTTGATTTTAAAGACTTACACAAGTGTTTAGGCATTTTAAGTCTTTTACATGTGAGGATTTGCTGCTTTTTCTGAATAGGACAGAGAAAGTAGTGCAGTATAAGCAGATAATGTGCAGCATTTACTCAACAATGTTCAGTATTTAAATACACAAAAAAGGTTTCTTTAAATGTGAGTGGCTTTGCCCAAATTGAATTGAATTACAGTTGCTAGCATGCAGCCCTGATCTTACATTGTGTGTGTCTTTCCTGAATCCTCTCGTGTCTGTAGTTGTAAAGAAGAAACTGACACGCAGCCGGCTTCATTATCGAGCTTTACAAATCACTAGTTGACCATTGGATGCTGCGGTAAAAGAAAAATAAATAAATGACAAATTAAGACCTTAGCTTTTTAGTTTTTAAGTCTTCACTGTAAATAGTCTTCATTTGTAACATGTTGCAGAGTTTGGAGGTTGAGAAAGTTTCACATCACAAGCCATTATTACGCTTTGAAGACTGAAGTCACATTCTTGCATCGATGGCGTCGTGATGTCACACCCGCTGAAGATCACAACGAAAATAGCATTCAGCTCACACGGCTGCACGCTGGGGTGCTATGGACACTCATTATAAACAGTGGCAATGCTGCTGTTGTTGTTGCATTGTTCAGACTCTGCAGGGTCACGAGGTGAGTGTCTCGTGCAGGTTTAGAAAGTGAATTAAGAGCAAAGAGCTGAGAGAAGCTGACGAGACGTGAGAACCGACGGAAGGAAACGGCGGTGAGCGTGCGTTCATTATCATCTCGTTTCATCGATCCCCTTTAAGATTAAGATTCCCAAGGATGGAATCACAACAAACAACCACACAATGATGTTGGGTCATGCTTAGTTGCCTTTCACTTGCATCTGTTTGGTCTGTGGACAATTATTCCTCCCTGGCTCTGACTCACAAACTAATAACGAAGGACAAATAGAGTTCTGCGTGTCAACTCCCAACCCGGATCAGATCTCATATGAAATCCCTGCCACTGTCAACAGAGCAGCGGGCTCCAGGTTTGGTGTCCTGTCAGAGGACGTCCAATATGGAGCTGGTATTTCTCTTGACATCTGTTTGCCTATGAATGTTCTATTTCCCGCTTATGAAGAGGAGGGAGAAGAGACGACGGTAGAGGAGGAGATTGAGGGGGAGGTTGAGGAGTAGTAGGAGGATGAAGATACCTGTTTATGGTGGAGACTCTGCCAGTTTTCCCCACTCACTCTACTGCAGGAGTCCCCATTAGCTGCTCTCTCTCCTGCACCGACGTCTGTGTGACTGAGCAGGCTGCTGGCTGGGGTTTGACGGGCTGCCGTGGGACTGAGAGGAGACTCAGGCATACCAGCTCAGCTCCTAAAGGAAAACAGTCAACACTAAATAAGCTGTAAGACTCAAACACTGTGGATACAGTTCAGCGTCATTGCTAAATTACACCTTTGTGTGGCCTTGCGTGAAAGACTTAATAGCAATGGGCATGTTTTTTTAGAACATACAAAGAGGAAGAATAAAAATATTCCTTTGCACAACTGAAATAAACAACAAGGCTTCAAAAATGTAATATTATAGATGCAATTTTACAGAACCACAGACTACATAACGTTAATACATCTATTTAAACATTTATTTATGTGAATGATCAGGAAAAGAAACAGTAAATTTAGGCTACATTTAAAATCATCCAGACCTCATGCTTAAATAACATTGGCATACTATAGTACTACTAGCTTTATTAAATGAAATATGCATTCACTATATGTCCAAATATATATTTTTAAATGCTGGACAGTTATCATACGGCATTACTTTTCTCAAATCGGTGATATTTGACACAGAACACAGTCGGTGCATGTATCTGTCGCTTCTTATCGGCAGGGCATGAAGATCCAGGAAAGCTTGCATTGAGTTTTTTCAAGTCTAACTTTTTAATACACGTCTTAACTTATCTCGGCAGTGCATGACATAGAAAGGTAAAATATATCCTTCTTATGCACGATACATTAAATACAGTCTATTACCTCTACAATTGAGCACAAATAAGAGTTTGAACTTTCAGCATTAACTCCTAAAACATATGAGAAGTAAGATCTGATCCTCAGAATTGTATTAAAACTACATACCGTTAAAGTGAATAGTTGAATTCAGAGCAGCCAGGCAGAGTGGATGTCTCCAAGTCATGCAGTTTGGAGTGAGGATGGGGGAGAACTGATGGAGTTGTGTGTCTACCTGGGGGGGGAGGAGTCAGTGTCAGCCAGTGTGTTAGACAGTGAGAATAGGAGTTGATTACCAGGATGTGAAAAACAGGAAAATCATCTCCAGCTATAAATCCTTTATTTCTTTTTACCTTACCGGGTGAGTGTTTCCACATTTGTAGCATTTGTATAAAAAAAAGAAATAAAAAAAAAGAGAAAGCTCCTCTAGAATTAGTTTTAATTCATAAACTTCACATGTACATTGTAATAATATAGAAATAAAATGTATATTGTAACATAATATAGGGAAAAAACATGATGCTGTGCTTCCCAGTTGCTTTTCTTTGTTGATATTCATAGAAATGAACAAAACTAAATGCCTCCAAACAAGCATCATTTATTGTCTTTCATGATTAAAACAAAAGTGCTTGCTTTGAGAAAAGACAAGTATAGTTGTCTGTGACTTTATTTAGATATGCAGTATCGACTAGTCTTGAACAACAAAAAGAGCTCTGCAGCTACACAGCTGTCAAACTGTTATCAAAGAGCTATTTACAGTACAGTGTGCACTTTTATTTGAAAAGCATATCAGTACATCTGTTAAAAACAAATAAAAGTGTTTTAATTTGGGCTGTTGTTAAATGCAGTGCACCCTAGAGTGTAAAGACTTTAATGACAAACATCTGAAATGGCTCTAAACTTTATAGGGAACATTTCTGCACAGTCATGTTCTACATGTTCTTAAGAGTTCAGCATTTTCCTTTTATTTTACCGTCTTTTTGTTTTCTTTGAAGCAAACCACGTTTTACACTCCTTCCGTGGCTTTCTGCAATGTCAGATGTATAATGCAAAATATGTTTTACAGACTGCAAGGACACGACGAAGGAAGATGGTGAGGACCGAAGGCCAGGCTGCCATAGCATCAGGAGTAATTATAATTTGGTGAGACGAGAGGGATGTAAAAAGGTAAAAAGAAAAGGCACATTCTTTTATATTTCTGCTCACACTCAATTTTAAATGTGTCCTTCTTGTTATGGCATAAGAATAAGAAATAAATAACACGGTTTGAATCCACTAAACAATCATGTAATACATGTTAAAGATGGAACTATTTCACACCATATAAATGTGGCATTAGTACATTTGATGCATTTATACAAGTGACGGTCGACCAGAGAGGCCGAATAAATCTTCTCTCTGCAAAACATGCGTACAGCAGGACTGAGCAATTAGTGCATTGTAGATATTATAAAGCAAGGTAACTTTCTGCCACCTACTGGATTAGTATTTACCTGCCCTTACAGAACAAAGTAATGTAAATGTCCTCTGTCTCCACTTTATTCTGACAGTTCAGGGACGAAACTGAAAGTTGACTTTGTACTCTTGGAAGGCTGGAGACACACGCCAGCAGACAGGAAACCTAAGCTCCTGCACTCGTGGTGTCAGTGACCCTGCTGTCATACGACCCTTTCAGTTGTGCCGGACACCGTTCCTCCTGCCCGGACCCCGGCTCCCGAAGGGAACTGCTCCTCCGTGTGCTCTGTAGATGGACGCCAGGTTTAGGGGTGGAAGACAGGAGGTCTTTGGCGATGTAGGAAAAGCGTTGGGTGTGTGTCCCTCAGAAGGAGGGGTTGTGTGAGGAGATGCTCAGGGTTACGGTTGGTGAGGATTCTCCATTGTTGCAGCCATTTTTGTTTTGTCCTTTCATTTCTCTGCTGCTCCCTTCTGTCAAAGAAGTATTTAAGAAGTCCTGCTTTCTATGAAGTACCTTTGACTTGTTGTGTAGTTTTTCCTTTCTCTTTATTCATTGTTTATTTTACTTCCAAGTCGTGTTACTGCCGGGACATTTGAAGTATCCTGTCTGTATCAGATCTCTTATCCTCTGACAGTTTGCTTCTTACTCTGTTGGACAAAACTATTATCTTGCAGGCAGCTTTTACACTGTTCATATACATTCTCCCGTCAAGACACAACACTCTCACTCACTGTTAAAGTATGTATTTGTATGTCATGTATATATATATATTATATTTGCTCAGTAAGATTAAAGGCTAAACGCTTTGGAGCTGGACACGCCGCTTTGTCACAGCCGAGAGATAAACAGGAATTAGTACAAAGAAAGAGAGAAATCTTAACGTGGGATAAGCAGATAAAAGAGCTAGCTTCTGTGGAATGGTTGTTTCTTACATGCTATCAGGCTTTCACAGTTGCACCATCATCAGAGAGTCAGTATGCGCAGGCCGTTTGGTTTTGTTTTAGACGTCATGTGACCCATTGAGGGCCAAAAGCAACAACACACAAATAGCTGCCGTGGCGAATCTCATGCTTGTTCTACAAATAATGTTACAACTCTCCAGAGAGGGTCTCCCATTACTACAGTTACATAACAACAACGTACACAAAACTCTCAGGTGTTGGAGCACTTTGCTGGAGTAAAATGACATCATTAATAATCGATATTGCAGATTATCTCACACACACACAGTCTCAAAGGGAGGATGATATTTTCTCCTCCTGAGATTAGACTACTGTACATAGTTTAAGTCCCTTCTGGCCTATTTATAGTGTTGGCCCTCGCAACAATGTCATCTGTAACTCGACTCCATCTGTTAAGTCAGAGCATGTTGAATGTCAGTTGCCAGAAGCAGAAGAGCTGCAGTTCACTTCCCACCGACTCTCCCACAGAGAGCCCCATGGAGTTTGTGGGACAACCGAGACCTTCTGCGGCCTGTAGCCTCTTAGGAGTGCCAGAACTCAGCTCCTTGGACGTGGACGATGATGACTGCGAGGTGGTGATCGGCATCAGGCCCAAATCTTCTCCTCTCCCGCGGAGAAGAAGCTCTGACGAGGACGAGGACGAGGGGCCTGAGCCGCCCTTGTCTGGCTCCAGGAGAGTGTCCTTTGCAGACGCTAAGGGTCTCTGTTTGGTGCAAGTGAAGGAGTTTGACACCTGGGATGTGCCCAAGCTGCCAGAATGTGACTCCTCTCAGGGCGGAGGTAGAGATGCAGAGGAGTACTTCCTGTCTCCTTTAACTTTCTCCCTTCCGTTGTCTACTAACGAGCTCTTAGTTAATGTCCAGAAGCAGAAAGTGGAGTTGGAGGCCATCGAGTTACTTCCAGGGAGCACAATTGTGAAAGGACTGATCCGTGTGCCTCAACATCTCCTACAATAAGGCGGTGTACGTCCGAACCACTTTGGACACTTGGTCCAGCCACTTTGACCTCCTTGCAGAGTACATGCCCGGTTCCAGCGACCTTTTCTCGTTTAAACTCACCCTTGTGCCTCCGTTCGGCGAGGAGGGAGCCAGAGTCGACTTTTGTCTGCGATATGAGACTCCGGTGGGAACATTCTGGGCCAACAATAACGACAGGAACTATGTGCTGTTCTGTCACCAGAGAGTGAAAGAGAGGAAAGAGAAACCACAGAAGGAAAATGTGAATAAGAAAAGCTGCCTTAAGACTGTCAGGTGAGAGTATGAAGTATTTCACACAATTCAATGTTCATTTCATTATGTCAATCATACATGGTGAGGAGAAGATGGAAGAGCGGGCAATTTCTGCCATACGATTTTTCTAAATATATTTTCTTATATATTTTTTATTCTTTTAAGTTTTTGTAATTATTGTATGAAAGCTGTGAAAATTTTTTTGGGGGAATTCTGTGGACAAGATTATGTGAGGTCTGTATTTTCTGTAAATTTGAAGCAAATCTGCTGCAAAGATCAGATATGTTATTGCTGAATAATATGACGTATTGACAAAACTGTGGGAAGATGCAGTTGCGCAACAAATCCAGGATGTTTGTGAATGGGACAAGGCTTTTAAAAAAACTATATGGACCATCACATCTTGCGCTGTTAAACACAAGTTTAAAGGTTTAATGTACATATACATTGTCGCCTTGTGTGTTTCTTATTGGTGGTAGTCACATAGAAGTCTGACTGATCACAACTTCATTGATTCACAGTCAGAACTTCTCCACCGTGCAAAACATTTCTGCGATGGAAGCTTCATCTCAGGAAAACATTTCAACAGGTGAATATTTATTTGACTGATTTTGAAAATGGCCGTAAAAGTTCAGCCTCAATATTAATGTAAATGTTTTATTTTTCTCCAGATGTGTCAGAACATGGAGAGGGAGCGGACACTATGCAAGTCAAGCAACTCTCTGATGGCCAGTCGGCAACGTCAGAGGAAGATCGACTGGTGAGTAAACACAAATCCACAAATCCATCACATTTCTGTCTTTCTTTCTTCACATATAAACCGAAACACAGTCCAGTTTACCAATATATTTGATGGTTTGCCTTAAAACTTCCTCGCCAACTTTAAAGGCAAATTCAATACATTTTTATAAGTGTAATACAAGTGTATTTGCAGCATCAATTAGCATAATAATACTGTATAAGTTACAGTGACTGTAACTCTGTCCTGTCCTAAACCCTTGTCATCAGACCACGCATAATATGTTTGATTCTTTAAACATTTTCTTATTTTAGAACTTGCTTTGACAGGTTTTTTATGCATTAATGGCTCTGAAAGGGAGCTTAAACACACCATGTGTCTTTACATGACCCCGAGTGCACCTTCTGAGAGAATATCACATGACCGAGTAGCAGCAGAGTAACATATTACTGTGCACCTAAAGGACACTCTGCAGTGCACTTCTTCGGTGTCTCATATCGTGTCATGCGTGCTATTTTAATACAGTTTCAATAATTTATCTTTGTACATTTACATTTAGAGAAATGCATTCAAGGATGTTATTTAATCCGAGCATGTTACCGTGTAAAATGTAACTTTAAATGTCGCCCCACTCCCTTTTCTTAAAACGCCATAACTACTGTGTGAGCAAAGTGAGATTAACATATCCCTGTTGTTGGTGAACAGACCGAGAGCAGACAGAACTGCAGCCAAAGGATTTGCAGAAAGGCTGCACGGATGGCTCGGGTGAGGGACTACTTTTCTCAGAAAAATGGAGGAGCGGATGAATCACCTCCAGAAGCAAAGCAGGCAGCCCAAGAAGAAACTGCGGAGGGAAAGCGCTCAGATGTGCGATCATCTCCTGAGGAGAGCGGTAAATCAGAGGGTCCTCACTTTGTTTCCGAATCTCTGGAAACATGTGGCGAACCTCTCCTTGATGTTCCACATGATACGTCAGCAACACACGACTACGCACCAGACAGTGAGACAGCGAAATCTGAGAGCATCAGTGCCACAGATATCCCAGACAACCCACCGCTTTCAAATGATGAGCCTGTTCCTGCAGGATTCCACATCGACACGTCTGTTTCAAACGCTGAGGACAGCAACACTGCAGCTGAACCAGCTGAACCAGCTGACAGCATTGCTTCAGCAGAGAGCAACGAAAGCCTTGTTAGCGACACCAACAGCTTCACATTTGGAACGGTGGTGGCTCCGCTGTATCATCAGGTGTTTGGCAGAGTGGGACGTGAACGTGATCTGGTAAATCCAGTTTGGGCTCCACTGAATGTTGGAGACTTAACTCAAAGTTTCCCTCGCACTGAAAGGGAGTCAAACCACGAATGCTTAGATGCCACTCCAAATGAAGAAGAAGAAGAAGAAGAAGAAGAAGAAGAAGAAGAAGAAGAAGAAGAAGAAGAAGAAGAAGAAGAAGAAGAAGAAGAAGAAGAAGAAGAAGAAGAAGAAGAAAGTTTGAGCGTGACAGCAAACGACATCCTGGATCCTGCAGAAACTATTATACATTCAGACCTGAGACACACAAATACATTAGAGGTCACGGAAACTATCTCGGAAGACGCTGTCGTACATCCTCACGTTGTAAACATTTTAAATACAGATTTGTTGAATCCACAAATACCCACCGAGAGTTTACATCTCCAGGGAAAAGCACAGGAAAACAATGTCACCCATGAACTCCAACTACAAGATCATACACGCGCTGAAACTGAGACTAATGTAGGTGACACACTTGCACGAACACAAGAAGTCTTGACCAGTCTAACATCATTCATGTCACCTCAGCCTCCTCACAGTGAATCAGAGACAGGCGCTATTCAAGCAAATGACTGTACGTGTGCAGAAGAGTCAAACAAAGACGATGATGTTGGCAAAACAGGAAATATGTCAACAACCAATGTCATTGAAGAGGAGGAGAAACTAGAGAAGGACGTCACAACACCTCCGATATCTCTGGAAACTAATAAGAACAACTCCCATAAAGATGAAACAAAACACTCGGCTGTAATTAAAGTAAGGGGTGAGGCGGGTGAGGCGGGTGAGGCGGGTGAGGCGGGTGAGGCAAGCCGAGTCGACGACAATAAGCAATCACACGCGTGGTGACGTCTTCGTGGAGCTCAAAGATGAAAACACACAGAAAATAGATCCTGAAACGGAAGCTGCTGACTCAAAACGCCAGGACTTTTGTTTAGCATGACACCACGGAGGTAAACTGGGAAAGGATGGTTGAAGAAGAGGAGAAAAATACATTAACAGATGAAGAGGAACGTGAGGCAATACGTTTAGCAACAGTGGAGGAAGACCAAGGAGAGGTGGAGGACCCGGGGAGAGAGACAGCATCAGAACACAGAGATACAGCGGAGGTGCACAGAGAGACAATGATGGAGGAGAGAAGAACTGCGAGAGAGAAAGAGAACAAGGCCGATGTTTCAGAGGGCAAGCATCGGATTGGAGAGGAGGCAAACGGGGAGATTGTGTCTGGAAAGGATGTGGAGGAAGTTGAGAAGGAATTAGAAGATGTTCAAGCTGGAGAGGAAGAACTAGCAGAGGAGAGTCAAGAAGAGAAGATAGAGGAACAGGAGGAGACAGAGTTAGAGAATCACTTTGCAGAGATACACGGGGCCAATATTGGAAAGACAAGTGACCAAGATGAAGAGGAGACAGAGGAGGAGGAGGAGGAGGAGGAGGAGGAGGAGGAGGAGGAGGAAGAGGAAGAAATGACTGACGACGATGAAGCCTGTGTGGAGAGGGAGGATCCAGATTGGGAGGGAATTCTATTTGATGAAACAGGAGATTCGGAGGTTGTAGATGAAGAGTCAGAGAGCATGACAATAGAGGACAGGGAAGGTGAAGCAGGGTGTTTTGAGGAGAGGTTAGACTTTACACAAAACAAGGTGGAGGATGGTTTATCTGCTCCGGTGAACAATGTGCAGGACGAGAGAGCATCTAACATGCATCTTCACAAAGAGCAAGACTTCCTGAGCGACCTGTGTGCTGCGAGAGATGACAACGAATCCGTTGCTGCGGAGGGAGGCTCGTGCATTTTTACAGATGAACCTGAAAGCGACCAATCAAGCGCTTCAGCAGAGTCCGACTCGGACGACGAGGTGGAGTTGTACATGCACTGTCTGAGAGCCGTGCACACCGGCACACGGGCCCAGAAAGACAGGAACAAAGATGCAAAGGTGCGGGCCTCTGTAAACAGAAGCAAACTGCTGTCCACACACATGCCATCCATCAGTGAGTCTCTGGATGAAGAACAACACCTCAGCCGCCCTCAGGACAATCAGGAGGACACGGAGACAGCAGACATGCGACACACAGCGTCCAGTGGACAGGAGAGCATCAATAGAAATGTGTCATGGTGGAAAAATACTTTTTCCTGCAGCAATATCTCACAAACATTGTTATACACCACCTTGTTAGTGGTATTTTTAGTCGTGGTCTACCGTTATGATTTTCTGGCCTGCTTCGGGCTCTACTTGATATCAGTGGTTTGGCTCTACTGTCACGGAGAGAAGCAGCCAGAGCTGCAGAAGAAAACAACAGAATAGGTTGAATTAAAGTGTAATTTCATACCACCATTTCATATTTCCCTTCATCGGAACAAGACCCATTAGTGATGGTTGAAGTAGAAGACAGTGAATGATAAGGGGCATTAATTTAAAGTAAATATGACACATATCAGATGCTGTATATTCCCTGTGGGAGGATGCTAACTGTGTTGTCAAGAGTATATGAACCAATTTGTCTTTATGCTTTACTGTACATAAAACTAAGCATCGACTCAGACAACAGGCAGCGGACCATTGCTCACGCTGATCAGCTGTGCACAGTGTTAAATAAGCCGATCAGTGCGCTGTGTGTGTGGATGACATCCATACATCTTTGTGTTTGTGTAGGGTACATTTATTTTTGATTGAAATTAATAAATTGTACTGTAGGAAAATAATTTGATGTGTTCAATGGCTTTTTATTACTAATCGTGTTCACAGCAGTAATTAGCAGACGTTGAGAATAATGTTTTACTGTCTATGAGTAACATTACTATTACTCTATTCATGTTGATTCCTTTTGACATGCTCACAATGACAAGGCTACCGTTATATAAAGTTAAGCAGATTCACCATCTGTGTGTTAGCATGCTAACATATTCTGATGAACTTTAACGAAACACAAAGGAGAGCTGAGGCTGATGCCACTATGTCATAAACTAAAGAATTGGACAAATTAAATGAATGCATAGCAGAGATCTCTGGTCGTACCCTGAGTCTCTACAAGAGCTGAACGTTTGTGTTTCTGGTGTGTTGAAATGTTTTTGATCTTGTACAACATTCTGATCCAATCACGTATCAATGTTGTCGTTAGCACGTATCAGTTTTAACATATGTTTGGCATCAAGCTGACCATCAAAGGTATTAACGTGTACTTTCATACTGTTTCGATGTAGGAGCCTGGAAATATTCACACGTGAACAAACAGCTGTCAACAGTTTTTTAAAGGATTATTCCGTCCTTTTCTTATCTTTCTCTGCTGAACGTGGACGAAGTTGTTCCAAATGAAGGACAAACCTTGAGGCGAGTCAATGTGGATTTCTGAAATACTGTCTTTCAATGCATGTTCAAAGTAGTTGTGTCATTTTGTCTCAGAATGAATCAACAGAGAGTCAAATGAAGCCACTTGTAGCACTAGCATGTAGTATGTGAACTTTAGCTTCTGGCTGTGTTTCGAGCTGAACACAGCTGCAGTAATGCACTCGCCGGGGGACTTGAGTGCGGCCCACAGGGAGGATTACTACTCTCTTTTGCCGGATGATCAGGAACATTTTTAGCCACCAAAAGAAACACAATAACATTTTCAACAAGTGAGACACGCAGAAGGGTACATCTATCCGTCCAGAGATAATTAATGACCTTTCTATACATTCCTTAAAGACCCAATTCCAATTATGTTCCTTCAGGGACGAGGGTTTATGGCAAGTATCCTTTTTTAATCAACTGGTAATCTGTGAGTTGAGTTCAATTAACCCCGAGTCTTTCTGTCTGTGAGATGTTCTAGATAAGACTTTGATGTTTTACAGAGGAATATCAGTTCAGACATATCCTAACAAACCTCTTTTGTCATCCATGTTTACTTTTTAAACATGAAGCCACCCTGTCAATCTGCATTAGCTGTGCAGGTGGAGCTTATGTTGTATCATCAGAGCGTGCCGGCTGACCCCGACACCTGTTGAACTGCATATTCTTATAACGACAAATGATCAGATGTCCGTCTGACCTCTTTCCAGGTTATTACTTGAGTGCAGTGATAAATGAAATGTGCCAGGGAGTATTCCACTAAGAAGCAGTGGTGCTGCTTTCACACATGAAGAGTAAAAGAGACATTTTCATTTGTATTTAATAAAATATTAACAGGAAAAATGAATTATTTATAATCTGTAGCACATAATTACTTTAAAAGGGAGAGGCATTTCAAATGAATACGTAAACACACTAATACAACATATTAGAAAGCATGAATTATACATGAAAGGAATTACCATTCCATCTGCCTTTCTCATTTCTTTGTTACAAACAACTTTTCCTGTTTACAACAAGATGCATTTATGTAAGAACTTACATGATGATTCTCCATTAATGCCCACTAAGGTGTTTACGGTGTAATTACATCCCACACATGGCAGTATCAGAGTGCAACAGTTACCATCATGTGCTGTGTTTTATTTTTGGAAGAGAGGAGCAGTTATGTTCTGTAATAATGTTTAAATACAGTCTGGATAACAAACTTTAGATGCAACTAAATTGCCTTTACTTTGCACTGAATTCAACATTAAATCAGGACAAAAAGCAGAACTGAAAGTGTAAAATAGTTTGTTTCAAATGTTTTACTTTCATTTCTGTAACAACCAAACTCCTTACAAGTCAACGCTGCCAATCTCATACATTTTGAGAAATGTAGACTTAAACGTACGGCATATTAACATTTTCAGCTAACCAGAAAAGTAAAAGAAAGGACATGTATAGTGGAGATCTGTCTTCGTTAATGTGGGAACCACATAACGCTGGAACCACTGGGTGGCACTGTCTACGCAGTACAAGTCCAACTGGATGCACAAGAATGAAATGCAGAATTGTAACCATAAACAACATCTTCTGTATAACCCTTTGTGAGTTGTAAAATATTGTTTTCATACTGATGATCTTAATTTTAACTTCAAGTGCATGCACTCTTTTATCACAGAGCACACTGAAGAGTAGCAACATTTAACAGGAACTACTTGAGCATATATTTGTTTTCATGAATAATCACCTTTCATCACTCTGATCATCTGTGGAATACAATATAATACAATGTGAAAAACCTTATTGTTTTCTCACCTATGAACATAATAAACACGTCACAACACGCATCGCAAATCAACATAATCAAATCTTCTACATCACGGCAGTACCCCATGAGGGTATTTTACTGTAGTTTTCATTATATTGAATGCATTTCCTGGAAACAGCAGTGTTATACAGAGTATTTATTACAATTATATAATATTTTCGAAAGCAGCTTACAATTTTTCCAGCTGTTTTTGACAACAGCTGGTTTTTATTTGCCACAGTCAGGTTTCCATACCAGACTGGAATGCTCTCTGTCAGGCTGACATGCTTTTTCCAGCACAGTTTGACCGACCCCAAAAGTGTTTAGTTTCCTAACAAGAAATTATATTTGACTATTACTAGTTCAGGCATTTAATTTCTTAGCCAATTTTTTTAAAAGCTGATTGCATTCCCTTCTTAAAGGTCTGAGTTAACTACTTTGCCAGTAGACGACCAAACTGATAACTTACGTTATTTACAGTGTAATTTTGCAAAGTTATGATATATAAATAAACTTTTTTTATATTTTCCATTTACAAATTACAGCAGTAAACTATAATGCTCGGTGGTACATAAAAGTAGCCGACAAGTGCCAAGGATTCAAAGGTTTCATTCGTCACGAACACAAACAAAAGTGTATTGCATGGCTCTTAACGCTGTGCAAGAAGGCTAGTGTGCAACCAATGAATAATAATATCTAGAATCAAGACAAGGGAAAAAAGGGATCCAAATTCAAAGATAAGAAATTAAAAACATGTGTAATATATGTATTAAAGTGTTAGATATACATAAAAGGAAAAAAGACCAAATAGAAAATGTTGATTACATTTCTTTAAGTGATGTTGGCCTAAGCAAACATAAGAAATATAAAAGAAGAAAGACATTACATTGGTACATTTTCTGACAGTTTTAACAGTCTTTTTGTTGAAAGAGGAAGAAGCTGTTTACATCTGCATTTCCACATTATTCGTATTAAATTAACCTATTTTGTGTCATGTCATGAGGTGTTGGGATCACTTCAGGAGTTGTGGGATTTACAAGCTGTATTTAAACGCTTCATGGAACGCTCTTGTACGCTTCGAGGCCTGTGATTGGACGACGGACTGTCAGTTCCGGAGGTTGTCTGTCAGAGTCAACCAATCAGCTTGCGTATTGCTGGCCAGCGCACCGGTTCGCCGGTCGGTTTGCAGCTGGGAAAAAGGGGGAAGCAAGTAGCGAAGGGCAGCATCGGCGGTGCGGTGCTATGGACCTCAGGGACAATGTCGAGACAGGGGAGACGGAAAACCACACCGAGCTGTTCTACGTGCCGATTCCAGACGAAGAGCCGTGCAAGAGGGAGCAGGAGAAGCTGTCAGGGGTCGTCAAAAACGTCCACAGAAAACTGCGCAGGAAATACAGAGAGGGTAAGCAGCCTCAGTGGGCCCCTCGGTCTCTCTGTGGCCCTGCAGCCGAGTGGCTAACACTGGACGCTGGCTCTCAAATACAAAATAATGTCCTTTACATTGACAATAATCCCAGTAAAGATAATGTCTCCTGCTCGGTAACGTTACCTCTTCCAGCTAACGGTCTGGGTTTGAGTCTCTGCTTTGCTGTTATTGAGTCAGACCGTAGTGAGGGTTGCATTCAGCACACAAGGCCTTTTAAAGCTACTTAACAATAACATTATATGCACTGCAATTGTTAAGTCACTAGTGTAAACATGTGTTATCTCTCCTCTAAAACGAGTGGACTTTTATGTGATAGGTTACTAATAAAAGACACGAACATAGCCTATCGATTGAGACAATGAATGACTTTCTGTTGCCTCTTTATTGCCAATAAATGATAACTCTGTAGACTGAACAAACATTTGGTGCAACTTGATATTGTCAAAACAAGTACCTCACAGATCCACTGATGCAGTTTTTACTCTTTATTTCTACTTTTAAAGAAATGTTCCCTAATGTATTACTCATAAATAAAGTTAAGATCCAAACTGACACTTTTGGATAACAACTTGTCTTAGATTTACTTCTGCTTTAGTGATTTGGGGAAGTAGAAAAAGGGCAAAAAAAAGTAACCCTTTAGTGGGAACAGATGATTCTGTATCTCTGAAACTGAGATTTGCCAGACAAAATGTTCACCAGGGATGTTGCTCTCGATCACTTCATCTGTCTTCACTTAGCACAAGCCCATAACTATTTGCAAACAAAGTTTTCAAGGCTATAATCGACTCTTCCGAATGTTAAAAATGCAAAACTAAGTGCAGCTTCATTCTCTCACGTGCTTGTGTTTCAGTGACTGAAATGCAAATAGTTAATGTACCTTTTTTTTAACGACTGCATCAGGGTTGCATTTCCACAATAGTGGTTGTGTTTTCAGACCGGCAGCTGTCCGTCCTGAGAACAACAACACGTCTTTTCTTTCATCAGTCAATCTGAAAGTTTGGAAAAACCCTTTCACTGCACATCAGCCGATAAACTTATGAAATCAACATCTTCATTGCGCAAAAGGAAAACTGACATTTTACTTTGCAGCACTGACCTAGGGGTTTATTTCAAGCTATGAGCTTGAAGTTGAAGACTGTTTTGTAGTTTAAAGTGCCTCCCAACAATGCTCAAGGGCCCTGGATTTGAGAAAGTGCTACAATGCCTACGCACACTGAGACGTTGTGCTGCTGCTGATGCTCATTCTCTCTTTCTGATGAAATGCATAGTCCTACTGGAGACTGTGTAGGAGGGGAACACAAAACCACTTGTGCAAAAATCTTTAGGTTGAGAAAGAAAACATTATCTTATAATTGCAGCAGAACAGCTGTTTTGTAGGCTGTATTTTATCTGACTTTGCACGTATGAAGGCTGTAAATATCACTATGTAGGTTGTCTCTTGCTTGATTGCCTGGCTAATTTGTTTTATTTGACCACTTCTGAATCAAAAAATATGCGTTTGACCATTTCACTGCCCTCAGATCTCAAAGCAGAAAGAGAATACTCGGCACAGGACAACCATTACTAGTTTAAAAACAATTAATAATGTCAAACAGGAGTTTAATGTTTGTGGAGTCCGTCTCTTGCTGAAGGAAATGTTGCCACATTCGCTACTATCAGATATGAGATAAGCATAAATAGGTTAAGTTTTGCTGTTATTTGTGTGCGCTCTTTCCACCTTTTTTACAACAACATAACCACAAATGTAGGGTTTTTAAAAAGATGTTAGATCAAGTCATGTTTTGAATAAATGAGAAGTCTTCAGAGTGAGAGACGAGTTGGTTGTTTTGGAGACTAGAGCTGCACAGAGAAGTCTTCCTGCTCGCAGACCTCATGAGTGGTTAATAAGTAAAGCATGATCTGCGAGGCTTGGCATTGAATCACGGTGGTCATGCTCCTAGAGCGCTGCTGTTTACCACCGCTCCTCCTTGTTGTCCTTTCATTTCTGCAAATCTGAGTGTTTCCTTGTGGTCATGGGGCTTCTCCCTTATCAGTTTGTTTGCTGTGTTTACTGTTAACTGTGAAGATGTGCTGAAGGGGATTTTTTTTCGTTGTACTTTATTATAACTGTGAAATGGCTATTTGAGTACGCTTCTTTTTTTCTTCTCCGACGAACTGTTCCACTTCTGTTCTGGCAGAGGAGCGTGAACATGTAGCAGTTAATGTGGCCGGAGCTTTTTCCTCAAGGTTTCTGACATGTTCTGGTGCTAAAGGGGATGACCGAAGTTGGCAAGTAGGTTGCGAATGTTTGCTACTTGCTGTGGATGGATGTGTCGGACTAAATGAGACACGATGATACCAGTAGCTTACGCTAACTTTGAGAAGTCTTTGATGCACTTTCTGTTTTTTTTTGTTAGTTCTGTCCTGATTTAAAAAAATATATATTTTCCTCCAGTGGGCGACTTTGACAAGATCTGGCGTGAGCACTGTGAAGATGAGCAGACGCTGAGTGAGTACGCCCTCGCCATGAAGAATCTCGCCGACAACCACTGGACCAAAAACTGCGAAGGAGAGGGACGCATCGAGTGGTGTCGCAGGTACGACTTTAAAATGACTTTCAGCTGCACTTTTAGACTTCATGACCGTGAAGGCTGACTCATCCAAACCTTTTCACAGTAAAGTTTCCACTTCCACAGTGTCTGTCAAGAATATTATTTGGATGGCGGGATGAAAAGAATGTTAGAAAAGGATCAGAAAAGTGCCATCCTTGCCATGGGTCTGACTGCAGCATCTGTAAGTGCCCAACCGTACAGCTCCATGCCCAGGTAAGCACACGACAGGGGAACACAGACCATCCTCTAAACCTGCCTGAAATACGTGTTGGGTCGGGGGCAAAGTCAGAAATTGCTAGAGCAACTAAACTGTCATTGTTTTTCTCTTGACTCTTTATATAAAGCATCTTCAGTAATATTTACACAAAGCATCTGTTGCATAAACTGTAACAGACGGTGCATGTGATGTTGTATCTGTTTGCTGTGGGAGATAAATAAAAACAAAATCATCTGTTGATTTCAAATGTACCAATGTGTTTCTTACAAGACGAAGAGGCACTGATGCAAAAGTCACATGGTTTTTAACATTGCACTTGTTCCACATTTGTGTTGCAGTTCTATCTCTCAGCTGGGGAAAATGCGCCTTCTTGACGTGGGAAGCTGCTTCAACCCTTTCCTGAAGTTTGATGAATTCCTTACAGTTGGTATTGACATCGTGCCTGCAGTGGAGGTATGGGTGCTTATTTAGTTACTTTCTTGTTTAAACTCCATGTTGACACAAACAAAATGCATTCGGTGTTACAATGCAAAACAGCAGAAATGACTCATGCAGGGTATCAGTGTTGTGGTTAGACATGTGTGTGAACAAATTTGGCAGAAAGCAGAACAAGCAGCGCCTTGCATTCTGCAGCTGCAAGTAGAGAAACCTGACAATGACAGTTCCTAAAAATAAAAAAAGAGCACAACATCACTTTGGCCATTTGAAAGTGCTTGAACGTCTGCCTGTTTCCTGTCCAGAGTGTGTACAAGTGCGACTTCCTCAACCTTCAGCTCCAGCAGCCTCTCCAGCTGGCAAGTGATGCGGTAGAGGCCTTCCTCCGCCAGCTCCACAACCCCATCGACTCGCTGCCTGCCCAGCTTTTCCACGTGGTGGTCTTCTCCCTGCTCCTGTCCTACTTCCCCTCACCTTACCAGCGCTGGATCTGCTGTAAGAAGGCCCATGAGCTGCTGGACCTGAACGGCCTGCTGCTCATCATCACGCCCGACTCCTCCCACCAAAACCGCCATGCCCTTATGATGCGAAGCTGGCGCGTCGCAGTGGAGTCCCTGGGCTTCAAGCGCTACAAATACATCAAGTATTCCCACATGCATCTCATCGCCTTCCGTAAGGTGTGTCTGGCCACCACCAGCGACCTGGTGTCACGCAACTACCCCGAGATGCTCTACATCCCTCAGGACTTCCACTCCAACGAGGAGGAAGAGTGTGCCGACGTGCACGTGCAGGTGCGCTCCGAGTTCGAGGATGACCAGGTGGCTTGGAGCTTCACGGAGCTACCTGACACGCCCTACGATTCAGATTCCGGGGAGAGCCAGAGCGGCTCGGTGCCCGGCTTCCACGAGCTAGAAGACCCCATTCTGCTTCAGAGCTAGGCTGCACCAGCTGCCCCCCCCCTCTCCTTTTCTCTACGTAACTGTCACCTCCCCTTCAACTGCTGCACTGCCAAAATTAACCTGCTGCAATCTTCTCCCACTTCTCCCTCTCCTCGAAACAATGCAGTTTGCACAGTGTAAAAGAGAGAAGTTTACAGATTATTTTCTCATATCCACACTCCTGTGAGTAGACACGCATACACGCACACGTATACGCACACACACACACACACACACACACTAAGATGGATATATTTTGATAAATATCTAGGTTTTTTAAGAGTTGGAAAGTGATTGCCCTTAAGATATCTAAACTCCCCGCTCCTTGATTTCCATACCAACTTTCAATCAGCTTTCAATAACAAAAGTCAGCTTGTATACATTCTGTACTCGGTCTCTATTCGAATAAGCTCGTGTGGCAGGCTGCTTACTGCAGACAAATAAAGCAACCCCAGCAGTCTGACGGGCGTTTGATTGCACTGGAGAGACTGAGATTGAACGACTGGACTGGTACGCTTGCTTCTGTCAGTCATGCAGCTAGAGTCTCTGAGAATCCTTGATGTGCATTTAGTTTTACAAAAAAAAAAAAAAAAAAAAAGTTCATTGTTTTGAGAGAGAAATACATTTATTTCTCTCTCAAGTCAAAACATGGGTGTTGTCCAGTGTAAAGTGTGGCAATGCCATTTTAACTTGGCGTCCTCTGAATGACTTGTGTATCTTTTACAAGAAAGTGGTATTTGTAGCATTTTAAACATTTCTCAGAACCATACGGTAGGAGTATTACTAGGTTTACTAATGTGAAACTGTAACTGTGTTTACTCATTGTGTAACAAGGTACGAGTGTTTCCGAGTAGATATTAGACTTTTTTTTCCTTCTCTCGTTGTCCTCACAAATATTAGAAACGATCTCCTGTTAGATTTCCAATGCGTTTTTGTTCTCTAGCAGAGAAATGGTACAACACTGCAAGTCTGAGACTCATATCAAATGGACTGCAAAGCACCAGTATCCTTTGACACGATTGTGTAACTTTGATGTGAAACTATAGTGAGTACTCTGCCTCCAAAAAACATCCCGATCTGAGCTCCTCACTGAAAATTCACCTTGATAGAAGAGATTTGCACTAATTTACTATTTTTGACATACATAACCTCTGAACCAGGTGAGAAACTGTAGTTGTTAGCAATAGCAAGCAAGACCAGATCTGAAGATGCTGTGTCCGACCGACGCGCGGAGATTTTAGCTAAAGATACTACCTGATGAAATGTTAGTGTGTGTTCCTGCCTGTCCCTGAATGTGTGTGGGTGTGGTCGTGTGTCAGTATGAATGAAGGAATGAATTTACGTAGATGTGTTCTCGTCAGTGGCACTTTATCGTTGATCCAAAGGGTGTCACAAAATGTAATTATTTTCCTATGATGACAGTTTTACAACCAACATGATGGGCCCAAAACAATAATACCAGTAAGTCTAAGGTGCCTTCTTTGTTCCCATTTACTGTATGTTGCAAGCAGACTTTCATACCCCTGGAGAAAATGAAACGCATACCTATTTTTTTTTTCTTCTTTCTTTTTAACAAAAAGATATCTTTGGCCAAACGGTACATATAAACTGCCTTGTTCTCTTTTGTCATATTATTGGATAACAAGAAACATTTCCAGTGTTGATGTAATGCAGTGTGTTGTTGCCATTTCCTTATCATTTTCCAGCTAATGCACATCTCTCTGCTGATATCTTCTCTGTTTTAACACGAAAAAGAAACATTTCACAGTACCACACATATTCAGACTTTGAAGTTTTGTGATCAACTGGTGCATTTGTCTTCCAATGTCTCGTTTGGCCCATTTGCATGATTTGTTTCGTCTTCATTATCAACAATGCAGAACAATGTGTGCTTATAGTATGGTTGTATTTCTCTTTTATAAATGAATGTAAATGTAAAGTGTCTGTGGAGTTTTTTTGTGTGTATTGTACTTTTTTTTTACTTCTGAACATCTGTCAGTTCTGTGTGCTGCTTATGAAGCTCGAGGGGATCAAGCGGGTCGTTGATTGACAGGTTATACACAGACACTATGTCAACGTTGTCAGTAACGGTAGAAACGACATGAATAAACCAGGGGCCTGTATCACAATGCATGATCATTTTACTGTATGTAGCATAGTGTTCAACTTAGCCTTTTAACACAGATTAAGTTTACACTTGAAACTTATGCTTGAATTTGACTGAAATTAAAAATCTAAACTAGTTACAAACAATATTTTTTTTTAAATACAGATATTTAAAGATATTTTACAGACTTATTTTCCCAGGAAGATAGGATTGCATTGGGGAGACCTGAATTTATTAGTTTAGTTTATTATTTATGAAAGATTTGGACTTGTGAAAAATGTTCTTGCCCCTTAAACAATCTTACAATCTTATGGTCTATGCGAGATGCGACTGAAAGCTCCGACAAAATTAAGTAAATTCATAACTGAAACTTTTTCGGTTAATTGGCTTAAAAGGCTTTTTAATAAATAATAATATAATTAATAATATATATTTATATATATTTATATATAT
>NC_041360.1:22045697-22088197 GCF_900634415.1 Cottoperca gobio
ATTTAAAATACGGATTGGTCCTTTTAACCCTTAGCACTTGCCGTAGTCGAAGCCAGTGTCATAGCGCCTGTCAACTCAAAACTTTTGACGCTACAAACTTTATCTTTCACTTCCTCACAGCTGTTTTCAGTGCGTTTCCTTTCACAGCTTTAAAACCCGTATCGTACATCAAATGAAAACAACACAACAACTTGAACAACAGCACGATCGTCAAGATGTAAATAGTTCTGCTTGTTTAACGTTACTTTGACCGGTGCAAAGATGCATCGCAACGTAGCTAACGGTAGTTTAGCTAGTTAGCTAGTTAGCTAAACGTAGTGTTGACATCGAGACGTAATGTCAGGACGGACAATAAACCGTTAACTCATTAAAGTGCCGTGTTTTGGCTTTGGATAGTTAGTCTGACAGATCAAAATGTGTCGTTTTCTACGCTACTGTACCAGCCACTGCATTCACGCGGCGATGACCCGGCTGGAGGAGGTTAACGGAGAGGTGAGCATGTCGTCGTCTGTCCGGTGGCTGGGCTACCTGTCCGGTCTCAACCTGCTGATCGCCCTGTGCTTGGGGCTCTATGCCCGGTGGGAGAGGACCGCGGAGACCACTCTTCTTGTCATTTTCGTTTTGGCTCTGATTGTCCTCGGCATAGCAAGTGTAGTGTACTACTACTTCCGCATGGAGAGGTTCAGCCTGAGCATCCTCCACCTGTGGTTCGGTTTTTTGCTGGGACTGCAGTGTTTCCTCAACAGCCCCGGGATGGAGGGCAACGTGAAGGAGCAGGCAGCCAACTACATGCTGGTGGCCAGTGTGTCTCTGAGGACTCTGTGGGCGCTGCTGGAGAGACTGTTTGGATGTACCAACTACCGTCCCGCCTTCCTCACCTCGGCAGAGCGGCTGGAGCTGGTCGGCTTTGCCGCCGCCAGCACGGCGCTGCTCATCCAGCAGTCCTTGAGCGTGATGGTGCTCGTGGTGGCGCTGGCCACGGTCATGGTTGCCCTCCGGATGAAGGCTGTCCTGGCTCTCCCCAACTTGGTCTGCTTCGCTGTCATCACAGCATTGCTGTTCTTCAAGTCTCTGAGCATCACCATCAACCCTTTCGCCCTCGCCTGCTTCTTCAGCCAGCTCATCTGCGACCCTCTGCTGGATGTGTACTTCAGTGGTCTCTCTGTGACTGAGCGCTGGCAGCCTTTCCTGGTGTGGAGGGGGCTGTGGCGCCGGCTGTCCCTCCTGCCTCTGCTGGTGGTGGAGGTGACATTCATCACTCTGGCCTTTCGGAAGCTGAAAGACCTGGACCCGTGGTACGTGATGATCCCAGGCTTTGTGGTCTGTGTGCTCTTCTGGGCCATCTGCCACATGGTGTTCGTCATCACAGTTTGGGGCTTTCACACTAAGCTCAGTGAATGCCAGAGGATGTGCTTGTCCCAGGGGTCAGGGGTCAGCGGCCTGGACAAGGTTATGGCCTCTAAGGGCATGAGACATTTCTGCCTCATCTCTGAACGCCTGGTTTTCTTCTCGCTGGTGTCAACTGTTGCTGTTGCGGCTATTTGTTGGCAGGTAAGGGCAGACAACATATATCTCATATATATCTCCTAACCCTTTTTATAGAGAGTAACAACATTTAATCATCTGGAGGCACAAGCACCTCCAGAAATGACTTGCTGGGTAACAATCATCTTTTCTGCTCTGCAGGCCTCCAGCAGTATCTTCGTGAGCATGTTCCTGCTTGTGCTGCCTCTGGAGTCGCTGTTCCACGGGCTTTTCCACGAGCTCGGGAATAGCCTCGGCGGAACCTGCGTGGGCTACGCAGTGGTCATCCCCACCAACTACTGCAGGTAGTGAGAGTACCCAGTCTGATGTGTAGGTACTGTACGGCCCTACTAGGGTGTAAGTGAATAAAACAAATCCCATAATATGATGACAGCACTATCCCCATCTTGAAGTGTCACGTGCATCTTGCCACAAAACAGTAAGACTTTGACGCTATTTCCTGCACATCGTGTCATTCAAGTTTAAACATGGCCGTATCTAAAATTAAAATGTTGTCAAGCTGCATTCCTGCTATACGTGTGTGTGTGTGTGTGTGTGTGTGTGTGTGTGTGTGTGTGTGTGTGTGTGTGTGTGTGTGTGTGTGTGTGTGTGTGTGTGTGTGTGTGTGTGTGTGTGTGTGTGTGTGTGTGTGTGTGTGTGTGTGTGTTGGCTGAATATTTAAAAGCAAAGAGTTCCTCCTGTGTTTGATTCTCGTCTGCCTCGCAGTCCTGATGGCCAGCCCATGCTGCTGCCTCCGGGCCAGGTGCAGGCGCTGAACCAACGCTCTACAGGCATGTTGAACAATGTGCAGCGCTTCTTCGCCCACCACCTGATCGAGACTTTTGGCTGCGACTATTCCACCAGCGGGGTGACCCAGAACGCTCTGCTGGCCAAGATCAAATGCTTCTTGGAGCTTCGCACGGCAGACGGGCCTCGCCACGACACCTACGTGATCTTCTACAGCGGGCACAGTCACCGCTCTGGAGAGTGGGCGCTGGCAGGTCAGAGGGAACCTTTTTATTTCTTATTATACAGATTGTATAGGATACTGACATTGACTATATTGTGACTTAAATCTTTCTATGACATACTATACTATGAAATACTAAATGACATTTCTATGGTGTACTATACTATGCCTTATTTATGACGAGCTACACCAGCACCATGTACGGCGTGCTGTCATTTTATTATTCTCCTCACGCATTGTTTGTTTCTGTGAGTTCTGTCATCTCCTTGTTTCTGTGTTCTTCACCAGGAGGAGACACTCTTCGTCTGGATCAGATCTTGGACAGTTGGAGAGAGAAGAACGGCAGCTGCTGCTCGCGCCTCATCTTGGTGCTCGACTGTGACAACTCGTTGCCGTGGGTGAAGGAGGTCAGGAAGGTGGAGGGCCTGTACGTGGCCGTGCAAGGTGCAACGCACGCTCAAGTGACGGACGTCGAGCTGCAGGAGCCCGCGCAGCTCGGAGACTTCACCTCCCAGTGGGTGGAGTATAACTGCAACTCCAACAGCAACATCCAGTGGTCGGAGAGGGGCCGGCCCCTTTCTGCTGACTACGGCATCTCCAAACACTGGAGCGACTACACGCTGCACCTGCCGACAGGAAGTGACGTTACCAACCACTGGGGCTTGTACTTCCCTCGGGTGACCTACCCGGTGGTCCAGATGGCGCTGGGGTACAGCGGACTGAATGAGCTGTCGCTCTGCAGCATCTGCCTGCGATTTCTCAAGAGAGTCAAACTCAACTGGTTTCCCCCGGCGATACTGGACACGGGCCAAGGCTTCAAACTGGTCCGATCATAGAAATACCAGATTGTATTTTTCTAAAAGGTTAGCGAGTTTCTTGGACCCGAATAATAAGCGACTATTGGACTGTTAACGTGTCGCTTACCAGTTTCCTGTAAGTTACTGAAAAACCAATCACTTAATTTCTGATTTGTCTGTTTGAAATGTGTGTTTTTATTACCAGTTGTTGTATACTTTGCAAATGTTTCTATTAATGTGTTTTCTAGCTTTGATTTTGGGGATCTTAACATCCCTGTGTTAAAAGATGTATCAACGTGTTGGATGTGACGAAGCACATCGACTCTATTTTGCACTTTTTTTGCATCGCATTTACTGTTTGACCTTGAAAAAAAAAACATTTGTGCCTTTTTAACGTAAAATCACCAACGGACATCCAGCTCCTTAGGCTGATTTAAAAACTATATCTATATATTTTTACCTTCTTTTTTTTAACCAAAGAAGCCGTGGTACATCTTCAGAGTAAAGATCTCGGGCATAAATCATAAGCAGCAGTTATGCAGTTTCTCAGATGTGCATCTTGTATTTGCCTTCTGAAATGATTCCTTTTACACGCCGAGCTTTGATTCACGGCTTGCTGTCCGTTGTAAGTAACCACGTTTTGTAATGCTTTTTAGGGGTTATTTTTTAAATACTCTCCAGCTGCTTCAGGGAGTCCAGAAAGAGTTTATTAAAACTGTACTGATGAATGCACTACACACAGAGATGTGTGCGAACTACGATATTTATGTCATAATGAACCCCGGGAAAGATTCATTTTCTTCTTGGGGTTCGTCGCAGTTTACTGAGCTATGCAAGATTATTCAGGTGAACGATGTGTGAAACTATGCAATAAAGAAGAAGTGGGACTTCACTGCTCAAATTAGGAATTTAACGGGCTCCTCGTTGTTTACATTCTGCCATAAACTAAATGAAGCGGGTCATTTCATCAACTGATTATGGGGCCAAACATATTTGGTACTAATTATAGGAACAATAGACAAAGTTCTCACTCTGAGACTGTTAGAAACTGCTTCTTTGTGTTTAGCAAGTAAATATTTAATTGTTATATATGTTAAATTGTTTGCCTGTAGACAAATAAAAAAATTCAACTTACCTGAAGATACTCCAAATTACAGTTATTTTACAGGAAATTTCCTACGAAATTATGAGGAATGTACTGACCTGGAAAGTAAAGTAAAAACATTGCTAACATGAAAAGAAAACAAAGCACTTTACAATGTCTCTCATTCACCCATTAAAACAATAAAGTCCAAGTATAGTATGCCAAAAAGTCATAGTATATGCCATAATAATGTCAAAATGTGTGTATATATATATATATATATATATATATATATATATATATATATATATATATATATATATATATATATATATATATATATTTTAACCTTTAATCATAGAGGCCGTGGTACATTTTTCAGATTCAAGATGTCGGGCATAAATCATAAGCAGCAATTAAGCAGTTTAGAGTCTCATGTGATATCGCTCTTGTATTTTAAATTGTGAAATATAGAATTCAAAATGTCATCGTACAATATGCCATTAAATGTCATAAAAAGTATTCGTACGGTATGTCATAGAAACATTTATAAAAAGTCCTAGTATATTATGCTATAAAATATTTTTTTGTATGTCAAAAAACTTTATTTAAAAAAGTTGTTTAACGTTATAAAAATGTCATTAAAATTCACAGGTTAGTTTAAAAAGCAAAAAACTTGCCTCTTTGTGATGCAATTTGTTAAAAATCAAGAAGACTAAATTCAGGTTCAGTCGATTTTATTGAAAACATTATAAAATTATGTGGTGCAGCAGCATATTTCAGTTTTTATGGTCTTCAACATGTTCACATTTACACAAACCAAGTTGAAAATGGCTTTTACAGCAAGTTGCAAATGATCATTGTCGCAGACAAGAAAACAGATCAGCGAAGTAACAAAACATCTAGCGCCCCCATGTGGCCGCACGTGAAACTACACCAAACCCTAAGACGCACTAAAAGGAGAAAAGATCCTTTTTTCATAAATGCAATAGAGTTTCTGAATTCAATATTTTGTGATTTCAGAGCTGACGTGCAAATTCATGGTTTTCAGTCTTCAGAGATTTCAAACAAAAACATCTTCAACCAATCCAAAGCACGCACACAGGTGCACCGTGAACCCCCCAGCACACGTCTACAAAGCTCTCATTTAAGAAAGAAAAAGGGAAGAAAGCAAACTTCCTGAAGTCCTACCAAGTTCACAAGCAACTGAATGAGCACAGCACGGGGGGTACACACTTTGAAATATCAGTTAAACATTGTTTTTAGGGTTTTATCGCTGTATTCAAAAAAGAAAAAAGAGGATGAACGATGCACTTACAGTCTGGATAAGCATAAATGGCCAACTTCAGTTTAGTGTTTATTGCAAAATGAAGGGATACAGGATGACCCGACCCGCTCCTTTAAACAGCAGATTCTGCTGGATTACATTCACAAGAAAAGGACTATAGTTTCATTAAACATCAGCCTAGTTTACAACAGGAACATGTGGAGCTAGATTCACAGACACCATCTACTTTGTCTTCATCTATGAAGTATGGAGCCACTTGGACACAATGAGTGACACACAGACATTTACAGCTGACACTCTGACAGCTACAGGACCCGGACAGGACAAAGACTAAAGCTCTCTCGGGGACATTTTTTGGGAACAGCGAATATCCAACCGGACTGGAACTGGAGAGTTATTCTCAGTTTGACGTGAAGTCGTGACTTCAGTGTAAAGCTTATTTTTCTAGCATTATTAAAAGCTCAGAACATCCTAACTAAGGCTGCGACTAACTATTGTGTTATCGATTAATCTGTTGATTATTTACTGGGATAACTTATCAGGTTTTTACTACGGATGGTCAGAAAACAAGTGACATAAATGGCCATTATAAGGTCATTTCTTTTAAATAGAAATCCTTCTTTTGTCGCCCGACGGTCCAAAACCCAAAGATATTCAGTCGACTCTCAAAAGGCAGCGGATTTTCACATTGGAGAAGCTGCTACCAGAGAATGTTTGGCATCTTTGCTTGAAAAGAAAATCACAGAATAGTTGATTAATGTTCAGTCGACTAACACCGCCCTACGTTTAATAACTTTGAAACCGACAATTCCACATATTTAGATATATATATATATATATATATATATATATATAATCATTGTTAAAGAAAAAAAGGGAGTTAAGGACTTCAATTCTTAGACATAACCCCCGGATGTAACTTTCCTTTTGGAACGTAAAAGTTGCTGACGCGACTGAGGGACTCTGGCTTCAGTTGAAATGAAAAGGAATCTGAACGAGGTTCGACAGCTGTGTGAGCGGCTCAAGTGGGTCTGAGTAGCATTTATGGCTTTAGAAAGAATGGGATCTAAGCTTTGGCTTGTTGCATGTGCAATATGGCGTCCCCATAGAGCTGGAAGAGGATGCTTCTCTTCCCCCCCCCCCGCCAAACCAAAACTGAACCTAAATCCTCATTTCCCCCCCTTCTTAATATAAGGTTGGCTTTCATTTCATTCAGCTAAATTCAGACACAACAGACCAGGATAAAAAAAATGAAAGAGTTGATTAAAAAAAAAAAGAGAAACATTTGGCATAAAAAGGAATCGGATGTCAAACGTTCTGATGCGACTCGATGAGCTCGGCCTTATTCGTGTTACAGTGGAGGAACATTGGTTGCTGCGCTGTATGTGCAGCGAGCGCAGCTTTCTGTCAGTCTGATTGTCATGGATGTGTTCGTCAGAGAGCTCCATACGGGCCTCGTTCCTCAAAAAGGGAACTTCAGTACAATCTAATGTTCATAATTGAATTAAAGAAGTAAAAGTAGTGATAACAAAACTCCCAAACTATTCCCAATACAGCAGTTAAAGAACTACAATATGCTACATCTTGATTATGAGGAGAGAAAGGCTCTGGCCTGTTGTTCCTCTCTGTATCAGCGAGAGACCTACAAGCACCTCGAGGCTCCGTTTCCAGGAATGAGAGCCTTGAACTATAAAATGAAAAAGCTGACAGTGTCTCCCCCACATGTAAACGATGTATCAGGAGGCTGCAAACCTAAGAGAAGAGAACACTAAACTGTGAAGAAGAAGAAGAAAAGGAGACAATTATGAACAATTACCAAGTTCAGTTCTCACTGCTGGCTGTAGTGCGGCCACTGAACATCAGTTACCTACACCCCCCAGAAACTCACCACTGCTCCGAATACTCTCACCTGCACACGACCCACAGAACATATTTACAGTGGCGGACATGATTCTGACGCTCGCCTCTTTGTTTTCTAAGACAAAGCGTGCAGCTGAGAAAATGAGCATTATTGGTCACGAGTCGGTCTAACGTCCCTGGTCACCTATATCCCTCCTTCCACCGCTGCACCTCTCTTTGATTCAGCGGGTTTCCTTAACCTATAAATAAAACAACATTTATCTTGTGCTGTGTATAATTCCCCAAAATGCTCTTGAAAAAAAATACAATGAGGTAAATCCCTGTAGTAAGACGATAACTAGACAATGCACCGAAATGAAAACGGGCCCCTCGCGCCGCTCGCCTCTGTCGAATCACTACTTGGTTCGTGTCGGCACAAAGAAAGTCTACACAGCACGTACATGTGTCCATCTGTTTGCCTCTGCATGTTTCTTTGTGTCACCATTCCCCTTCAGTCTTCTCATTTCTCCCACCAAACGCCGTCCTGTTCCTCTTCAGCTGCTGCCGACCGCCCGCTGACGACTTGCGTTCCCCCTCCTCCTCCTCCTCCTCCTCCCTCCCACCCCCACCACCCCCTCAGGACTTCCTCAGCCGCACCGTCTCGGAGCTGCCGTTCAGTTTGCTGCGTCCAGACGGGGTGGCTGTGTTGCCGTTGCCGAGGGGACGCTCTCGGTCCGTGGGGACTTCCTGGTTGCGTCGACGGGTCTCTTTGTACCGGAGTGTGATGTCACTGGGAGAAGATGGACAGGAAAGCAGACACGCTATTAATAGAAAGTCGGTGTCGGGAACATTTCCTCACAGCTAGCTTCTGTTCCACACGCTTCTTTAAACTGGCGTTCTGAAGAAGAACTGAATCCCGTCTCACCAGAAGAAATATAAGAAGATGACCCTTAAATCGTGTTTCCTTCCTGATCTGTTGAACTAACCCATGACCCCCCAGCATTACCGGGCTCGACCAGGGGAAGTAAAGTGCCACGTCGGGCTTGTAAAAATCTAGCAGAACAAAGTTTATGAGCTGAAGTGCGAGCGAGCGTTCACATTCTCCTGGAAACAGCATTTAGTTTGTGCGGCGTTACAGGAAGTGGGCGAAACTCCTGATTAATTTACTTAAATAAAGATTAAACAACACAATTAAACTTTGTTGCTATTTGATGACCACTAATAAATATACGAGAGCTGCGGATACATTCACTTTCTTTTAAAGGTTAATGATAAACTGCCTCGCGTTCTCTCTTTACGATGAATTATAGCTCTTTTACACAGGAAACGTTCTCCCTCCACCTTTATATGCCTCGTCATGGAGCCAATACTCACTTTGGTCTATGAGACGAGTGAGAGAGACACACCTGGACCTGCACAACTGGGTCAAACAGTATTTGCAGAGAATTATTTGCCGTCTGTTTGTTTTAAGTTGGGTTTGAAGCAGCAACTAAAATCAGTGAGAGTAACCAACAAAGATAATGATGCTCAAATTGTTTATCTTTTGGGGTCAAGGTGACCGATTGTAACCAAAGAAAGCTCAAACAAAGCATTCAAAGTATTTGCGAATACGATTTCACCCAGGTCTGAGTAACTATCACATGCTTTACTGTCTGTATGACTGGAGGAGGTGCACCATGAGAAGTGGAGCAGCCCATCTGATTGGCTGTCGACATGCTGACTGGCACATAGTGTGTGTGTGCGTGCGTGTCTTGTGTGTGTGTGTGTGTGTGTGTGTGTGTGTGTGTGTGTGTGTGTGTGTGTGTGTGTGTGTGTGTGTGTGTGTGTGAGAGAGGTGTGCAAACACTTGCTCTGGGTTTCATTCAATGAGCCCTTGTGTCTTCCTGTCTGTCACTTCTTACTCAACTTAACTGCAACTGAGAACAAAAATGATTTGAAGGTGAAACGCTAGAAATTAAGAGGATAAAATTCACCACAGCAAGAAAACTGAAAAGTGCCATGCGGGGAAAAAGGACCCAGGTGCAGTAATATTTGTGTCGTCTACAGGATCCCAAAGATCTTCCGAATATGTATACATGACATATTGGAGGGGGAATAAAACAAAATACAACACTGCTCATAGGAGGGAGCACCTCTCTGCTATACCTACCTCACTGGACATTACTGCTGAGCATGAGCAAGCGTCGGGAAGGAGAAAGGGAGGGGGGGGGGTGAGGCAGGGAGGGGGGAGAAAATAGATGAGAAGCTTAACATGCTGGGGGCACGGCTACGCTTAACAGGAACACTACTTAACAGAAGCAGAATTAAAGCAAAAGTAACCTAAAATGTATCGACGCGTGAGGTCATGAGGAAAAAGAAAATCAAATACGGGGCTTACACACACACACACACACACACACACACACACACACACACACACCACACACACACACACACACACACACACACACACACACACACACACACACACACACACACACACACACACACACACACACACACACACACACACACACACACACACACACACACACACACACACACACACACACACACACACACACACACACACACAGTTTTATCATTTATTTTAGGCATCCCTTCCCTATGTCTTTAGAGTAGCTCTGTACCTCTTTCTCCCCCCCCCCCGTATCACACCACTTCTTACCGGATGAAAAACCTCCACAGGGTCCAGGTAAAGATGAGGAGGATTCCTAAGAACCAGCACTGCGTGATGAAGAAGGGGAGGGGCAGCATGATGGTGTTGGGGTCGTACTTGACCACTATGAGGAACTCGGTGACTGTGATGGCGGCCACCAGCCACGCCTGCTGGCCAAGCTTCTTGTGGAACTTCCTGTGGGGGGAAAAATAAAAAAATAATCAGGTGTTGGAATAGAAAAGAAGTGGGAGGACATTTGTACTGTTTATAAGTAAGCTTGTGATGTAGGCCATACCAAAATACACATTATATCATCAGTCAGTGTGAAAGAAAACAGCTGCATGAAAAGCTTTTGACACAATATCATCATCATCATCATCTTCATCAGTTACAATAACCCTTATAAAAGGTCTGAGTATATAACAACACCATGTTATATAACTAAAGGTATACTGCTGCACCCCTAAACCTGTATACACATAGTAGCCCTGTCCTGTGTTTCTAGGATTCTGTTAGGAACAACACCACGTATGGATTGCTAGTGTGTGTGTGTGTGTGTGTGTGTGTGTGTGTGTGTGTGTGTGTGTGTGTGTGTGACAACTGGGAACTCTCCACCGCAAAAAAAAGTCAAAGTGCTGTCAATTGTTAAAGGCAAAGCAAAAGTGTTTGTCAGACGAGCAGAACTTCTTGCTTTCCGTAGGCGGATGTGATAAGAAGCTTACACTATCAGTGAGGTAAGTACACTCCCTAAGCTGCTCTGAGGGTTACTCGACAACAAGCTCACACGCGGCGCAGACCGGTGCATCTGTTAGCACTGAACTGGAAATGTGAGATTAAATGGCCGACAGAGATAACCAGCACAGTAACCGTAAATCCCCTTTCAAAGAACACTTCCAAGGGAATGGTCTGCACTCTTAGGACCCTTCCTCTCCTCACCGCAGTGTTACTCATGTTGACTTTTTATTTGGACTCAGTTTGTATGTAGTGCCACTATCCGTATATATTTTTGCTCAATATTTTCAAAAGTAAGCTAAAAACATATCTCTTCACTTTAGCCTTTTAAAGGTGATATTTTATACAATCTTTAATGCTGATACTTTATTTACTTTTATTAAAGCTGCTATTTTATCTCTCAACTATTAGCCTTTTCCACTTTTACTATTTTATTCTGCTATTTAATACTATTTTAATGCTATTTTTATTCTGCTATTTAATACTATTTTTAATGCTATTTTTATTCTGCTCTTTAATACTATTTCGAATGTTATTTTTAATGCTATTTACTATTTTTATTCTGCTATTTAATACTATTTTTAATGCTATTTTTAATGCTATTTACTATTTTTATTCTGCTATTTAATACTATTTTTAATGCTATTTACTATTTTTATTCTCCTATTTAATACCATTTCTAATGCTATTTTTATTCTGCTATTTAATACTATTTTTAATGTTATTTTTAATACTATTTACAATTTTTATGTTTTTGCTGTGAAGCACTTTGGGCTGCAATTCTTGTATGAAAGGTGCTATACAAATAAAGCTTATTATTATTATTATTATTATTATTATTATTATTATTATTATTATTATTATTATTATTATTATTATCCTTTCTGACATTTGGAAAAGTCTGCAGCAAGCACTTAGTATATACCGGCGGAACATAAAAAGATAACATTTTTGTGGTGCACTCATGAAAGTTGAAAGCCAGCGAGTTCCTAATGCAACGGCCTCTGCAATGAATTAGTAATGTCCCATTGGAAACTGCAGAAGTACCCCCTGGGGTACAAGTACCCTTGGTTGGGAATCAATGCTAGAATGCACCCGTCACCAGCCAACTTCATGGAGCTGCTACTCACGGGTCGTCCATGAAGTCGTAGATTTCCCTCATGGCTACTCCTCCTACATTAACAAAAAAGACGAGGCGAAGCAGCACCAGGTAGTGTTCAGGAGGCATCCACAGCACACACTTCAGGTAGAAGGTGTTCAGCTCTGCCAGGAGGAACTGGTAAAGGAAGGAGATGAAACACCATGTCTTAATAACAGAATAGGATGTAAGTAAGCGTGGAAGTATATCTACATTTGTGGGTGATGTTTTTGATATATTAATAAATATTAATGTTATTAAAGCAAGAAAATTACTATTACTGACATTATAAGTGCATCAACTTCTTACTTTTCCAAACAGAAATTGATGTTTAACTGGAAAAAATTGAAATCCATGTAGATAAATGTAATCAAATTCTTAGTTTCAATAAAGAAGAGGATATTTCTTACCATGAAGATAATGCCTAACACAGCAAGCCAGCGACGGAGGTTTGAAGCAGGCTTCCACTCAAACTTCACCCAGCTGTACGGAGTGAACTGGAACGCTATGCGCTTGATCTTACCCCTGGGAGAGACGGCGGGTACACGGTTAGACATAAACATACAGACATTTTTAAACACAGCGTTAGTACTTCCTGTAATTAAAGGGGGCGACACCACGCCACTAATTCACGTTGTATCAAAAGGTCAAGAAAGTAGTTCTGCCATTTTTAAACATGAACATTATGCCTTATATCTGTCACACAATGGAGACGTATGGAGAACTTAAAGTAACGCATCATTTGTTGGCATGTTAGTATTAGATAGCGGGTAAGATTGCTTTAAAAAGTCTATTGTTGAGTCGTACTTGTATGTGGGGATGTTCCACAGGCCCTGCCACTGGTAGGGCTTCATGGACAACCAGCCCAGGGTCTTCATGCCACAGTAGATCCCCAGACCGTTACACAGCAACACATCCATGATCCACTAGAGAGAGACAAATATAACCATTTTATAAATAAAGGGTGAAAGCAGAAATACCGCTTCGCAGTTGTACTCCTCCTCCGCCAACCAGTCAAGTCGCCGTTTACATTCACGCGTGTCCAAAATGTCATCACTTCCTAATTTCATCCGGTTAGACACGTGTGTGAAATTGTCATGATTGGGATGTGAACTCTTTGAGCTATGGTCAAAACACGTGTTTAGTGAGCTCACGGTGACCTTTGACCTTTGACAACCACAATCCGTATGATTCTGCAGTGATATTTGTACTTACATGGTCCCACCAGCACTCTGAGAAGTTAGGTAACTGGTGCTCCAGGCTGTACTCCAGGAACTCAAACATGACACTGATTATCATACACATCCACCAATCACGAATCATCAGAGTCTGAGGAGGAAAAGAGAGCAAAAGAGGAGGGTGGGTAGGAGGAAGTGAATGGTGCGCAGTGGGAGGAGGTCAGCGAGAAACCATGAAAACAAAAGGAAACTCTACATTTTTCATTGCTGCAAATGCAAAACAGCATACTAGTGCTGTTCATGTGTGTCATACGACAGCAGACAGAAGACCCTGGCTGTCTATTAAAGACACTTTTAAAAGGACAGACGTGTTTTAACAGACAGATCAGCCAATAAATGATGTTTTATCCCAATATCTTAATAACATACGAGTTGGTATTTATTGATTCTGGTGCTCGCAATCTTAAGTGAATCAGATTTATGAAAATCTCTGGAATATATTTAAATGCATCATTTGCTGAGAAAATGTTTGTCATTCCCAACACTGAACTGCAAACTTGAAGATGATGAGTGCACACAGGTGTATAGTGTTCAGCCTACTCTATACATACCTTGATATACCATCCCAGGAAGTGAGCTGGAACAAAGCCATCCATCTTGTCCTGTAGAGACAAACCAACGTGTTCATTTGTTAAGCTTTCTTTTTATCGTATTAAAATCAGGCCCTAAGAAACAACACAACAGGCTCTTTCCGCCACTTTCTGACATTTTATAGACCAAACGATTACATCGATAAAATAACCAACAGATGAATCATTAGTGAAAATAACGATGAGTTGCAGCCCTTCTCTTAACTACAACTCTCTCTGCTCTAATAAGCATCACACCTAGTTCACATTAGCACCAACCAGACATGAGCACGGTGAGTACTGGCTCACTGAACAGGACATACCTTGGCTGCGCATCATAAAGCACATAAATAGAATAAAATGAATCCATAACCAGTTCTCCACTGTGTTTTCAAACAGCATAGCTCAACCACATAGCATGTGAATTCATTTCTTTCTGCATGATCATTTAGCACATTTTTATTTTGATGTTATTTTAACCATAAGTCCAAAATATGTCTAAAATTTCCAAAATCTAAATTTTATTTTTTCAAAAATATGTGGTCGCAATTTGACATTTTATAAAAACGATTTCACAAAAGGTTGGCTGTAATTTAGTGCAGAAGGTAGTGAGTTTGACCCACTCTCAAGGACTGAAATCAGGCCAACAGTAGAGATGGGGTCTGGGTCATCGTGGCAGCAGCAGTAGACTGCCTCCCCAGGGGGGAAGAAGGCCTGGTTCTACTGACGGGCTATAATCTGCACCAGACACAAGCCTCTGGAGCCAGCCAGCACACAGCCACAATAACTATGAGTTTGTGCATGTGTGTATGAGAGAAAGAGAGAGAAAGCAAAGGAGAAAGAGACAGGGAGGGAGAACTCGTGTGAGAAGGAGTGTGTGAATGGATGAGGGAAAGAAACAGACTCGTTTATACTGCCACACTACTTGAGATCATTTCCTTATTAGTAATAATTTAGGGCAAAGTGCACCACAATGTAAATAACAGGATCAAGTCAGAAGTTCCCTGCGCTAAATAAAGTTAAAAAAAAAATGAAAATAGTCTTACCCAGATGTTGTGGAAGGGGTCGGTGGTGTTGCCTGGGTCGTACATGAGGCAGTTTCCTCCATAGTCACGCTCGGGCAGGGGAACCCCGAGCTTGGGGTCAATGTACTTCATGAACTGTCGTCCATCATGCACCGTCTGGAGAACGGGGTTTAGAGTAGAAGTATAGAAACTATCAGCGCAGAGTCATATTTAGACTGAAACCTGTATATCGCAATTTGACTTTCCGCCATTGATTGTTCTAGAAAACTGACGTATTCAGAATATGGAAATACAAAAACAACTGCTGTATAAAGAAAGCATAATGTCTATTAAAATCACTTCTCTCTTCAACATGTTCTTTTGAAAGTTGTGTGGCACAACATCACAGTTTTAAAGGGGCATTTCGCCAAGCTTCAATTTGACCTTCCCTTGCACGAGTAAAGAAAGTAGATGGCTTAAGTATTTAAACCTTTCTAACCGTGTCCAGGCCTGACTAAGATACAGTTTGCCAACTGTATTGCTGTTTTAAGGTTCTGGCTCAGTGACATTTCAATTGCAGAGTGCAAAGAGGCTTCCAGATGTGGGAGGATCGCAGCAGGAAAAGTAGCAGAGATTGGAGCAGAACTCTGACAATTGACAGAGAAGAGCTTCTGCTGCGGCATCAATATCATCAGCGCACTAACCTGAAACAGGATGAAGATGAGGAACAGCTCGTAGACGACAGTGACGCAAAGCCAGAACCTCCAGTAAGCTACAGACAGAGAGAGCGGGAGAGCGAGGAGAAGTGGGGAGAGTTGTGGCAAGTTACTTCCAGAAAAAGCAATTTGATGACATCTGTTAATTAATATCACTTCACTTTGAGTTTGTTGTTTGAATTGGGGAGATTAAAGATGATGTGCATGTTATATAGGCTGAATAGTGATAAAGTTCAAATAGTCACATGGAAGGACTATTACTGGATGTGGTAAAAGCCTTCAGCTATCGTAGCCGTACCTTGTAATAAATGACCCACAAAAGGAATAAAACCTTTTCAAACATTGGTAATTTCTTGTAAATCGATGTGCATATGCTCAGTTTGCTGGGACACTCCCAGTTAACGTTCCTCTGGGTCTTTTCCCATGACACAAGCATGCGGCCTTTCAGCAGAGCTGCAACATGGGGAACAACTGAACCTACTTGGCTGGCTCAACAGGTCAGGGAGTATGACGCAGTACACACAGAGAAACAAAAAAAACTCTGGTCTTTTAATCCACAAAAGGAGGGGGCAAGAAGTCAAAAGTAATGCAACAACAGCCCAAATTCTTGCCGGGGCAATTACACGCCTCCAACCAGCGGTAAAGATTCAGTGCGTGTCTCGATCTGACTCCCACACCCGGTCTTCCTTCCTTGCGTCCTTTCCCTCTGGAGTTACTGGGAAACATGTTGTGTGAGAGACAAGATGACCTAAATAGCAAACTAATTTCATGAACTGCCCTTTTATAAATAGGAGCATCCCTTTATAGTGTGCATCAAGAAGAAGGTACATAGTGTCACAGTTAGGCTAATGCACTCAGCCAAACCGAAGAAATACTCCGACATACGACCACCACCACCACAAAACCCTTTACATACACAGCTGATGCACTCATCAAACACAAAGTAACAATAAGCATAAACTACAACAACACAGAAGCACTGAGGATGCAGAGAAATCCAAACGCCACGGTGCTTCTGCTGCACTGGGAGAACATTAAGTTGTTCAGCTGTCCCTCAAACTCACCAGCGAACACAAGCTCCACTTTCTTCATCCGAGCCCCGCTGGGCTTTCTTTACCAACAGTTTGAATACGAGCTCATTAAAGTAGAACAAACACCTGCATCAGAGGTGTACGGTTACACTATCCGGTTACCTGCCAGCCAATCACAACTTAGAATTCACTGCGGCCAAAAATGGCGTGTAATGCCAACTATCCTCAATAGTGTGTCATGAATAAATTGGAGCGGAAGTGGTCTGGCAGCTCTTCGAGCAGGAATAAGAACCTTACGGGACACGGTTTGCATGCTTGTTGTTGGATGTTCCTTTTTCTGCATTCCTGCTGTGAATGCCCCGTTAAACGTGAACGCATCATGTTCATGTTTAAACTACTGACTGAGCACTGCAGTCCTCTAGATGTTACTGCAGGAGAGACGTCAACAACAAGCAATGAAGATTCACCAAGAGCATTTAATCTGTTCTCTAAAGGGATTTGCTTGGACCCGACCCATGCCAGGAAAACACCCCGCCTCCTTTCATTCACCCAGATGTCTCCTTTATTTTGACAATTACGTTTAGCTAGCCATTGTGTGTATTGATTCCCGGCACTTAGAGGGTCTTAAGAAGCAAACATGAGATTCGCAAATGTTGCTATTGATCGAATTAGTTGCAACTGCTCTTAGGTGCTCTTTACCCCTCTGCACAGGAAGGAAGGGGAAGTGAGACTCGACACCTGGGCTTCCCCTGATAACAGCATGCGATATGAACAGCGTAAAGTTCTGCTCACTTACTGTAATGGCAGATATATTTTCAAAATCTCAGTTGGTAAACAAGTGTTTTCTTTAGGCTTAGGAGGATGTTCATAGATCCAGTTGCACCTTCCCACCGATCTGAACGTTTTTACAACTGATTTGACGTGTTCTGGGGAATAAAACAGTTCGGCAAACCCGCTCAAATGCTTTTAAACGTCACACGTCTTGCACACAATGTACTGTTTGCTCATATTCTGTGGGTTTTAGCATTTAGCATTGTTTTGACTGAAGATACACGGCATGAAGAAGATTAAATGTTGCCATGAAACTGGGGGAAGCAGGTCGAGACTGTGCCGTGCTTACCTGGATGTGGTCTGGTGAAGGGCCCATCTTTGGCTTGCGTCACTCCAAAACAGAGAAACACCAGGATGCTCGCCACGATCCCTCTACAGGACCATAAATAGAAACACACGAAAACGCAATTTAAAAGGTTGTGTTAAACAATACCATATTACTATTACTATAGACGAAACCAGCAACTGATTGATGCGCAGCCGGCATCACTGTAGTGGCAAAGTGGAACTGACAGTAGTTGTGGCAGTTTGCCTTCGTCGACAGATGAAAGTAGTGTGTGTGACTGTGAAGTTATTCAGTCTCCAAACACTAGACTAAACGTGGGTATGATCCTGAATTTGGGTGTAAAAATAATGTTAAAAAACGTACAACTTCTGTCCAACCGCCACGGTTTGGATTAGAAAGTGCTGCGTACTGGAGTCGTTTATTAAACCCAGCAGGAACTAAGTGCTAGTTTAAGATTTGAATCATTAAATGTGATTCATTGCCTTCCTTCTTCTTATAAACAAACTAGGCCAACAAAAGACAAAAGGAATTATTAAAACAAGTCTTGTTTGTATTGTAACAATGCAAATGAAACAAGATGAAGCTCCCCCTACTGGGATTAATAAAGTGCAAACCTAACTTTCACTGTAATGCCTTTGCGCTCGCCTTCATCTATTATGGCGTACTATGAGAAAATGATGCCGCTAATGTGACCTGGAACTCCACAAAAGTGCCCTTGTTTTTAGTTGCAACACACTTTACAGCAGGAAGTGGTTTGCTCAAGTGGTCTGATGCTGAAGAAAACGTGTTTACTATGAAGAAGGGAAGCTGTGGCAGTTCCATACCTTAATTACCCAAGTGAAAATGGACATTGTCAAACACCTTAAATTCAAAAGAATTGATGAAATCGGCGTATCGCCCAGCTCTACCTTGTAATCCGAAGGAACGCAACACTTTTATTGAAAATCGGAAACACACAAAACTGTATAAGTGCCAGGAAACCTAATACTGAGCTAGCGAGAGACACGCAGGTGTAGGCAGATCGCATGTTCACCGCTCGGTCCTTTATTGGCAAGCCGCTCAGAGTGTTATCAAAACATGAGGATTTAATAATAATGGAGATTTCTAAAAAACTAAAACAGAACTCATGGAGCAGAGGCTTGTGGCTTTTACTTACTGTTTTATTTTATTGTCCACATACTGTACACCTACAGGATCTGCTGAACAGATGTCATGGCAAAAAGAACGTCAAAAGTGAAATGCACTACAGTGTTGAATGCACGTGTACACGAGACGTGCCAATGGCTGCTTGTTTACGTCCTCAAACAACCCACAAGAGGATTTTATCTGCAGACCGAAACCAATTCCAAGTTGTTCAAAAACATCTGTGATGTCAGTTGTCTAACCATCGGTACAAAGGGCAGGAAGGGGAACTTAATGAGGCATCATTTCATTTGGTGGCCTGATCCGTCTCAGCAGCTGACCGTGGACAATTACCCCCTATTACAATTCCTTCAGTGTTTGGTAAGAAATGAGGCCAACACTGCTGTCAGCTTGTGTTCGATTAGAATCGCTGCTGCGTTGAGTTCTGGAAACCAGGAGACCAGGAGAGGACACTGCTCTCAACTCAACAATGAACAGGGGAGGCTTAGCAACTGAACACACAGTGAGATGTCAGCTTGTTCTTGTCAACGAGGGCGGGAGCACGAGTGTGTGTGTGTGTGTGTGTGATTAAGTTATCGATTGTGTGAGTGTGTCGGTGGGAAAGTGTGATTACAACTATGTGCCAAAGTACGGGTAAACAGAGAGTGACTGATTAGCCCAAATGTTTCAAAACTGGTGTGAGAGGGTGAGTGTATCCAACAGTGTTTGAGAGTGTGTGTGTGTGTGTGTGTGTGTGTGTGTGTGTGTGTGTGTGTGTGTGTGTGTGTGTGTGTGTGTGCTCCTCTGTTGTGAAGAAGCTCTAGGGTCTTTATCCCGGAGAGCTGGACTGCGCTGACTGCAGCAAATCCTATTAAGAACTGTCCCTCACTAACAGCAACACACACACACACACACACACACACACACCACTCACTGTCTCTGTCACAAACAAACACACACATCATGTCTGCAGCTTGCTTGTCCTTGGCAGGCCACTATTACTTAAAAGCAAATTAATCTTTAAAAAAAAGGAAGTGGTTCATTATCATGAGGAACTTTTCTTTCCCCACACTTTGAGTTGACATGAGACAAAGTGACAACGTGAGCCTTTTACAGTCTCCAGTTTCCATACTCTCATCAGAGCCGAGTCGTGAGTTGGTAGAAAAGAGAGAAGGTCATCAGACAAGCGTGACTAAGATGACAACTCGTGACCAACATGAGGAAGACAAGTCAGCCCACGGAAGCAAATCCAGGTGTGTTGAAAACTCTGTGAGATGATATTAATATCACTCCTATAAAAGGTGCACTGGTAACAAAGTGATGTTATGGTGCTTCACCACAGAGTGATGTTAGACCACAACAACATCTGACTGAAACCAATGTACTGCAGTAATGTTGCTCAGGCTCGCACATTTTCACAAATTTCTTAACTTTGGTGAACTTTGACGGACAAATTTGAGTCTTGAACCAACTGCAAACCAATGTGAGAGTTGAGGGAACAGAGAGAAGCAGTAAGTTTGAAATAAAAGAAGAACCATCTTCTAAATGTTATAAAGCCCTGCTCTGTAGAATTAGAAGCTACAGTCCAATAGAGCTTTCCACTTCATATCCATTTTGTCACAAACAAAACCCTCCATAACCAGCAGTAGCTCTGCATGACCCACACAAAAACCCAACAGATAAAAACACATAAGGAGATACTTTTGCCTTGACAGTATAGTGACGGGAAACTGGATCATATCTCAGTCATTATGTATTCAAGTCTCTATGGTTGAGTACATGTAATGTGTTGGGTTGCATATTTCCTCTGTGTTGAAAGAGTGAGGCATAAAACCCACTCACCAAATATTTATCTAACCATCTTCCCTTTCATGGTCAAAGCTACACGTGGCCTTGAAACGGGGTCAGCTGGGTTCAAGGTGAAAGCTACTGAAGAAGGGAGCGATTCAATTTGAATTAATGAATTCTGCACGACCAGCGCTGCGGCTGTTTGGCTTCATGTCACATTGTGTTAAATGTGTCATTACAACTGTGGTGCTCATTGGCTGGTTTCGTTATGTGACCTATTCATCAGACCTGTAACAATGTGACATGATCCACAACAGATTCACACACACACACACACACACACACACACACACACACACACACACACACACACACACACACACACACACACTGTTGGCTTTCTCCTTCAAATTCACACTCGATGCAAATTATTTGAAATCGGACCGACATGAAGACAAAGGTGTGGTCAATGCAGGGAAAGAATCTAAATCCTGGATGACTCAACACAACATAAAATAAAGCTTGGGATTATTAGTGATGCTGGTCACCAATAAAACAAGTTTTCTCCTAAAATAAACTGCGGCCGAAATAATTATTTCATATCAGTCCAATCAAAGAGCGTCGGTGGATGAAATGGATTGTATCCGGGCAGCCTGCTGGTTGCTGCAGGGTTTTGGCTGAGGACTGTGAGGAAGTGACGAGCGCAGCCGACTGACCTCTTAGTGTTGTAGGCCGTGTCCTGGGGTGTCTCCTCCAGCAGCGTGACGTAGACCAGAGCACAGGTCAGAATGAACAGCACTGTCACAGTATGGGCTCGCCTGCAGATGAAGGAGGGAAACATGGGACAGAGAGAGGGATATTAATAACATTTGCAAAGAGGAAAATTCTATTTAAAAAAAAAAAAACACACTGGAGGAGAGAAAATAAATCCGCTAACAATATCCGAGGTCACTAAAAGGAGAACGTTTAGCGAAATGAATGCACATTGGTGATTACTAAACAAAGCTTTTAGACTTCCTGTGTGTGTGTGTGTGTGTGTGTGTGTGACTGGAAAATATTTCTCTCTAATAATCAAAAGTAAATATAATGAAAGGAGTCGAGATCAGATTAAAAAAAAAAGATTTATGTCTAGAAACTGGGTTACTTCAGCTGACAATAGGTACACAAGAGGATGTGTAACATACACAACAAAGAGACACACAATGGAGGTATGGATTGTACGAGTCGGTTGAATATTTTCTTTCACTTAACTGGAGCAATGGAAGTCAAAAATAGCTGTGGTATAGATTTTGTGTTGACCTGCCTTAATGTGGACTGTGAAAACCTCAGCAGGGTGTACAGCCTGTTAAACATGGGTATACTTTGATAGACAAGCTGAACTGGAGTGTGAAGGCTATGATGTTATAGGCACACATCTCCCATATCACTCGGAGGTAGAGAACAACCCTTTGTCGTACGACACTGGTTCAGGTATCAGTACAGATGCTATCTGTGGGACGTATCGCAACTCAAGGGGCAAAGTCTTGTCACAATCAGTATGTGTACATATGCAATGGACTACCCCAGGAATTCTGCGTTAGAAAAAAGGAAAAGGATGAAGCACTTGAATGATCTTTGGCAAGCTGACAAGGACACAACTGCGAGATCATTTATAGAGAGTGTGTTTGATGGTTCAATGTTTAATACTATACTTGGGATGATTAAATTGATCAGCATTTGAATGAGACAATATTTTGTGCTCGTTTGCTCAGGACATCCCAGCTGTTGAAAACACTCCATGGAGCTCAGTTAAAACATTGACCCCAAACAACATTCTGAGCAAGTGAACTGCAAGTGACCTGCGAAGCTCACTGTGCAATAAATAAACATGGGCCAGCCGTGTCAGTAACTTAATGAGATGACAACTGTCGTGCACTAATGAGTATTGCAACCAGTGCTGCTTTAGGTAAGGACAATTATAAAGCAACTTGTTGCAGGTGCTCAGCACACTCCCTCTAAATTGTTGATTAACTTTAGTGTTTTGTTCACTATGCAGCACCTGTAGAGCTCCAAACAACACACAAAGTAACAGAGACGGATGTTAGCATCTAGAATGTGAAGAGTAGAGCCTAAATTGAACATTTGATAATAAAGATTTAAAATCTCGAAGGCAGGTAGAAGTTTGTTAGCTAGCTGAGGTCTAAAGCGTTACACCAGTACAGTTCACCATAAAGCCAAAAACCATTGTGCCAAATGCATCTTGTGTGTGGAAACGACCCCAAAAAAAAAGAAAGAAATTGCCAACGCCATATATGGACTCGCAGGTCGCTAGGAAGACATGGACAGTATGGCTTGGTGAGGTGAGGTTTTACTGTATAGCTTGAACATTGTTAACTATTGGTGGCTAAGAAATTATTAACACAGCTTTTTACGATAAACAGTTCTAGTTACTGTACATACGTAGTTAGCCTCTCCAGAGATTTGATCCTGCAGTCATGGAGTTGCTTTAGAATAAATACACAGTCCGTGTTTACTGTCATTAAGGATATTTCACCAGGTGCAACAAGTGTGGCTCTTTTGTGTGTTTTTAATACTTTTGGGACAGCAATCGAGGTCAATGGCACAGAGGCATTAGCAGTATCACACTGTAGCTACAGACAACGGTCTCTTCAGGGAACTTGGTAATAGGGTTGCAGAAGTATTTCATCCTACCATGTACATTTGCTTATCTACAGTATTGAAGAAAACTGACATAAGTGTTGGTGTGTGTGAGACAGGAGCAGTCTGGCTGCACTGTTCTGCACCTACAGTATATGTTAAGTGTTCATAATCCCAGGGCATTCTTTTAAAAGTTCACAGCTGATGTTATTTTTCATTTAGTAGTACATTGCACATGCTATAGAGCACTATATAACATATAGTCACATGCTATTGTTGGCTCGGAGACGGCATGCTAGATATAATGAGCATTTCCTCCCTGTTCCACCTCCTTATCCAACCTGTTTGGCAGGCTCCTCTTTCCCCCAACAACCACAGACCACAGCCAGGACTATAAGGAGACTATAAAAACTCTATAAATGCAGTAAGAAAATTGCAGAAGTGCATCTACATATTGCATCTCGTTTCTCAGGATGGAAAAGAACATCCTGAGAAAACAAGCTACGGGTTGAAGACAGTCCATGACATGACATGACCTATTACAGCAAATGCATAACTAGCATAATGTTGTCATGCAGGGAAGAAATGGGCTTGACAAATAAATCTTGTGCCTCTACTGAGCTAAAAAAATGTGACTTTATTTAATACAAATGCTTGATTGTCAAGTAGCCTTCAGTTTCCATGATCTCAGTTTTGTTTTTGTTTTTAAATCACAGGTTTACTGGCCTTGTGACACTTAACATTACATCCTGTTATGAGCTCAGTTGTTTTTCTTGCAAGTTGTGTCACTAGTACCTTCATTTAGGAGTTGTTCACTGAAAATACAATTTAAAAAAGGCACTGTAGTCAATATGCGCAACGCATTTTCAGTAGACTCTTAGAAGTGAAATGTGTGGGCAGCAATGCTATTTAGGGAATCATCAAAAGTGGTATGACAGCACAAAATTGTGTTTCATCAGGCAGGACTTCTATATAAAGGGTCTATCCAAGCGATTCCTCTTCTTTTCTCAGAAAGAAAAGCATTTCCCCCCCCAACTGCAATCTGTGCTAATAAGGCAGGTTGCATGGCACATAGTTACCCTCCTTAACAACCAGAAGAAACTGCCCCCATCAACAAACAGTTCTTTGGTGTATCTCTGTAATACCTGGGAGACTCACACAATGTGCTTCTCTACTGACTCCATGATCGGAAATCCACCACAAGAAGCCAACTTCCTCACAGCCACGACCTACATTTCAATGCTGATGAGTGGTTGGTTTAACACCCACTTTATTCACAGTAAAACACAGTCAGCTCTTAACTGCATATCGTGAATTAATTTGAGGTAGAGTATAGCATTAATGCATTTATTTAAAAATATTTACTGCTGATTTAATGACTTATTATTATTATAACAGACTGGGAGTGCCGGCCAACCAGTGAGGCCAAATTCCTTACCAGCAATCACATAAATTACAAGCAGTAAGGGGCGGACTCACTCCTGTGACTCAGGAGAGTGATCGTCCACCAATCGGTAGGTCGGAGGTTCGACCCCCAGGCCCGGCCCCTGCAGTCTACATGTCGAATCGTCCTTGGGCAAGATAATGAACCCCGAATTGCTCCCGCATGCGTCATCGGTGTGTAAGTGTGTGTGAATGTTTGTCGTTACTTATGAGCAGGTGGCACCTTGTGTGGTAGCCTCTGCCACCAGTGTGTGAATGCTTTTGTGCAGCCCTAAGACTATTAAAGCGCTATAAATGCAGTAAAGAAATTGCAGCAGTGCATCTAGTTATTTGACTACAGTCAGTTGCCAGTTTATTTTTAGGTACACCAAGCTAAAACAAATGCAGTCTAATACAACAACCATGCATTAAACCATAACGTTCAGTATAGGTGTTAAAACACTTTCACAGAAGTGTTGAGCCAACTGCAGGTTGTAATGCTGTTCAATTATACTGCATAACCTAAGCGGAGCTTCAAGTATTTAGTCTACCCTAATCGAAATAAATGGGGTGGCCATACTATTAGAATCCCCTTTACATGCTGCAGGATGCTGGCCTGCACTAAAACCTTGAATAGACCAAAGTATTTTAGCACTTTAGTTCCTGTTAAAGCCTCCAGTATTACACTAACAGGAAACCTGGATGTCAAGCTTGTAACACAGTAATGAGACACTCTCATTAAGGTTTCTCTTAGGGGAGGACCAGTCTCCTGTGCTTTCAAAGATATTGGATAGCTTAGCAGATTTTAACTGACCTTTGCTTTACACACAAAGCACAGTTAAGACACACGTACACTTACTCAGGCTTAAATATTCCTGGAGAGACCGATTGAAGGGCGGGTCATGGGAACTATACATTAAAAAGAGCTGCAGAACAGAATGTCACTTTTCCAGACGAGCCTTGAGCCCACACATCAGTACACCAGCACATGTCAACACACTTGTGTGTGCGTGTGCGTGTGTGTGTGTGTGTGTCAGTGTGGGTGCATAGAGACAATCACTCCTCCAGTTGATCTGTCACAGATCTCTTTCTGCTGAAGCTGCGGGCTGGGATATTGGCTCGTCAACAACAGGCTCTGTGCTTGGATGTGCAATGTAAGCATCCATAACATCCTGCCAGCGCCTTAGCAGAACACTTTTATAACCAACATCGTGTGGACCTTTGTGATTCTATCATTTTGCATTTCAATAATTTCACCAAAGCACATTTCAGCTTGACATTAGACACACTATGTACATCGCTTAATTAAAGACTTGGGACAAGGTCACAGTATCTGTTGTGATTAATGGAAGTCTCTTGGGCTTGTCTTTCAGTTCACCTTGAAAGCTGTAATGAACCTTGCTGTCATGTCTTTTTACTGCAGGAACTGTGAATTTTAAGCATTTTTCTTGTAGTCACTGACCAAAAACAACAGCATCACCTCAGATGCTGCAGCGTTCAGTATTTGACATTTGTATTGCTGACATTGCCAGAAAGCACTCACCAGAAAAAGGTGTTGGTCCCGTCGTCATAGACTTCACAATCCACTCCAGTGTTTCTCCAATTCATGCTCTCCCTGGACGTCTGCTTCATCACATTAGCTCTGATGTGTGTGCTGTGATCCGGACAATCCGGCTCGACCAGACCGTTGTTGACCTGCGCGGCGGCGGCGGATGCGGCGCACTTGCCGGTAGAGCTGATCGCCGCCATGCCGCTTTTCTTCGACTCGGGCTTGGTCATGGCTTTACCCACCAGCCGCCCTCGTTGATTTAAACTGATCCTGTACGGTTGTATTTATCTGCTCCCGTGTACTGTCATCCGAAGTTAGCCCCACCCAAGAGACTGCCAGCATCCTGGGGTAGTCGGGAGGAAATTAGCGTTACTAAAACGATAATAGGGAGGAGGGAATAACCTGAACATCCTCCAGTACAGTATGCATATGTGTAGTTATCTAAGACTTCTTCTATGACACCTCCTTCTTATATCAACGCATTTCTTCACAAACTAACGGGGCAAGAATGTAATGTGTCAGCAATGGCGACCACTTTACGTAACGTTATTTAATTGATGGCTTCCCGGTGCTTAACACATCACAATAACGTTAACTGCACTGCGATGAGCGCAAAACCTGGACGTCAGACAGATGGGCTAACTGTGTTAGCTAAATGTAGCAGGCTATTTCTGACTATTTGACCTTGCTAACAAGGCTAAGTTAACGGACAAGCTTGTTAACAATTAACCGACTTAAAACAACCATTACACGAGACAGTGCTGTACCAAGTGTGTGTCAGAAACTGTCGGTCCTTTAGCTATCTTTACATTTAAGCTAACATTACTTACCAGTTGAATTTACGGGATTACTGACTAATGTCCGGATGAGTTCAATAAGTCAAGCTGCTAATGCTACATCAGTGCAAACGCTTGAAATCCTTTTTGTTAGTAGAAAGAAAAACAATCTTGAGGTAAACTGTTTCTCACACTCCGCCTGGAGGCTGCCTCTCTTATGTAGCAACAACAGACAACCCGCTCCACATAGACCGTGCGGGCTACACTCCAGACACACATCACATGGGCATGGAGTGTATTTGTTGTCAAGGTAACAGCCGCAACAATACAGTATCCGGTGTAGTTCTCTTCAAATTAAAAGACGCTGTTTTAATCTGACAAGAAAATTGTTTTATTTTGAAATCTCAACCTTTAACTTGGAAGTGTAACTTCTGCTACTTTTGTTACTTTAACGTTGTGATTTATCTGGCGGGTTTAGCTAAGGATCCGTTTATACGCTTTGTTTTTAACAGTTGATGAGTTAATGTTAAAGTTTTGAAATCCCACAGTAGCAATAGGTTACGTATAACTAACTCCACCACAGAACAACGTTTAATGGGTTAAACTGCTCAAATGTGTTATCAAAAACCATCATGTTTTGGGTCATTTGTATGTCGTCACTTCCGTTTGCAAATGATAATAATACATTTTAATAAAAAAAAAAAAGTTAAACTCTTTAAAACAAATAAGCAAATCTAATGTTTATCATTGGTATTAAATGATTGTGATGAGCTAACTAGTTGCATCACAATTTTCCAGAAGATAGTAGTTAAGTTGTCCTATGTCGTGCTAGTGTAGCATAAACACTAGTCCATGTTTCACAACCTCACAACCAACATGTTCTTATTAAGGTCGTATTACTGATCTATAAAACATCAAATGAGTTATTGACCATTAATACATCTATTAGTTAGTAACATATTATTAAACCCTTTCCAAAGGTTTTCTTTCTTTCTTAAAACCTTGTGTTTACAGCACTACAGTCACAAAATGTATTCACTTAAGAAATCTGTGGTTGCTACTAGCGTAAAATGCATAAGATCTCATCTCTGTCAGGCAGTGTGGTGTAAACATCTTCATTCGCCCACAAATGGAGGGAGCAGCCGCTCTCAGTTCTCCAACAACTTTGAGATAAGCTTTTAAGAGCTATGCACGCAGTCACTGTTGTTGGGCAACCGTAACCTTTGATTAGACTCCACCGCCAAGTTTGCTTTGTCAAAGATACATTCAGAAGATGCTCCTTGGGACTTAATTTCTCAGTGGGAAAAGTCCCTCAGCTGACAACACATTTTTGTCTCATGCGTAACCAGAGTATAAGGAGGCCAGAGGTAGAAAGAAAGAAAACTGTTCTGTACTGCTTCATTTCTCTTCTTTTTTTACACTTTCTGAATTAGGGACTTATTTTCACATTGCTTCACTGTGATTCAATGACCCTATGAGTTTATATTGTAAAAAAGTAAATTAAGAGAAAGAAAAGTGTGTGTGTGTGTGTGTATTACTCACAGCCAAAGACAACATTCTCTGCAGTCAGGATGAGGCACACTGAGGTCTGAGAACCACAGCGGCCACCGTAGGTCATAAACTGTGAGGATAGAGGTGTTCTTATTGTAAGAGCAAACGGACGGCAGGAGTAGTCCAGGGCTTTGAGTGTTGTTCTAAACTCAGTTTATAATGTTTGACTGCATGGTATACAAAACACTTGGCTTTCAAACACAAATAACTCTTGAGTGACGTTGCTCCTTTGAAATCTCTCTGATTCAAAGCATAACATGTAACTCTTTAAATCCCATTATTAAAAAGAAATATAAAAACTATAACACATCCAACAATACAAATCTGGCCTTCACACAATACATGCTATAAAATGCAGCTAAAAATAATGCAGGAGAGGCAGAGTTCAAATCTATTTCGAGGGACAGCAAGACAGAAGCAAAGTCTTATCTTGAAAGGAACATAACTAGTCCAGGACAAACAGTTTCTATCATTTATTGCAATTTAGGTTTTTTTTGCTTGTGCAGAAGTATTATGAAAACATTCCAAGAGTTATTTTTAACTGCTGAATAAGCAACACTGTAGAAATGTGCACTGGGCGCATGTTCCTGCATTTCAGAGCTTGATTTTCACTGAATCATCACCTCAAGCTACTCAGAGTCATATTTGCTGAAGTTTATATCAGGTATGGTTCGACAGACATGCATTGTTATTGATAAGGAATTATTCACATGTATTCAAACCTTAGACTCTACACAATGGGCCTGAGGTCACATTCAGATAGCTTGTCATCTCTTAGGTCAGGTCACACTCACTGAGAACCATATCTCATTACACAATCAGTATAATTATATATATAATTCTATAATTACACTGCCGTTTGACTTAGAATGTGTTGACTCAGAGTTGAGCAGCCATCGACGTGAATGTATCTTTATGTAAACCGGTTTACTGCCCGCCCATGTTTAGGATAAATACACAGAGAGAAAGCTGTATTCTATAATTAAATTAGCTTAGAATCTAAATTAATCAGATTTTTCTCTCCGCACAAATGAAGTTTTATCAAACGGGAAGAAATAATGAAACAATCAGGAGCTTGTAACGCTCAGTGATGTGTTTCTGAGGGGTCTGATGAGCTTACATACACACGCATAATGTGGTGGAGTGGATCATTAAGGTTGTGTTTTATAGGTGTTGCATGGGGGTTGTGGGATCAAATGATTATTTATCCTTCTTTCTAAAAGGGCCTGTGGCGATACCTGCAGCCCCTCTGTAACATCAAAAGGATTAATTGTTCAGGTGTGGGGGGGGTAAATGAAATGTCATTCACTAAATGAAATGTAAATTACCACACATTGACCATTTACAAGCAAAACATGTATTTCATCAAGAGTAATTAAATTGTATTGCATGTACTTAAATTAAAGATTTGTATTTCTTAATATCACATATAAGCTATATATACACAACTGCTTTTTGTGACCAGTGGAAATAAAACATCAAATTTAATCAATTAAAAACAATTTAAAAAATAATAATAATACAATTAAATCCAAAAAATGACGTACTGAGTTAACAGAAACTATTTCATTTTACTTTTACTTTACATATAAACTTCCACTTGGCTCAAGGTCTTGCAGTGATTTATTGGATCTTTGACAGCAGCTGCAGAACATTCGGAGGCTCTTGGATGTCACCTTCAAGTACACGTCGTCCAAACCTGTTTTTTGCTCTGTTATCGACACATGAGTCTGGAGAGCCTGGACCTTTCAACTTTGCATTAACCCCTCAGGGTTTTTCCCCTTCTGTCTAACAGCAAGTTAAGCCAGTGGAGGTATGTGTGTGTGTGTGTGTGTGTGTGTGTGTGTGTGTGTGTGTGTGTGTGTGTGTGTGTGTGTGTGTGTGTGTGTGTGTGTGTGTGTGTGTGTGTGTGTGTTTCAAGATGAAAGAATCAAACTGCATTTGTCAGAGCGAATCAGGCCGCAGGACATCACACTAGTTCACTGACCGTATCTGCTGCTCGATGAAGCTGAGATTATCCTTCTTTTGAAAGTGGGTTTTCATGGCCTTCAAAATAGTATCTGATCATATCAGATTTAGAGTATGCCTGAGGAAAAATAAATATTTCTCCAACTTGTCAAAGTAAATCTGTGACAAGATGTGACATGCAAAATGATTTTCTGGTAAGGGGTAGTTTGTTATCAGAACAAAAGCACATGTTCCGTTAATCCTTATAAACTGTTATTCCCTGTATAGATTACAAGGATTACAAGGTATTTTACTTAATAATTTATTTATAATTTGCTTTCTCTGCATGCAAACATTAAGCATATACTACCTTAAAACAGGTTACTAAAAAGGCCACATTTTAGTAGGTAATTGTCACCACTAGGGGGAGCCAACACACCACATGATGAGATGACTGCCTCCCTTTCTCACAGAGAGGGAATGTTTGGGATTAGAGACTAAATGATTACAGAGATCATTATCTATGTGTGGCAACAATCATAGCAGGATTAAGGTGATCTTGTCATGTTTATGATTTAAAAGAACAGAAAATCCTTTTAATGTATTTGAAAGACAAAAAGAAATCACACCAGATGAGATGCATAGGGACCAGTGTTCCCCCAGAAGTCATAACAAGTCATGTCTCACGATAACCAAATAGCTTAGCAATTATGTTGATGCAGAATGTGTTTAGTGAATGTATTACTCATTATTGATCACTTTTAAGGGAGCTTTTGTGTGTGTCCAGGTGATGCCTACCATCTAATGATATTATATGTATGCCTATTCATTTGTAGCATCGCTAAGCAAGGACTGAACTTCACCTTCACACTTTCAGAAAGCAGAAAGTTTCGGCTGGCTGCTACCTTCCCCAGGGGATCTCACACTTAAACTCACGTGACTCTGTAGCAACTCTCATATGTCAAATGTGCCTTATCAACCTACGTGACTCTCATGTGACAGGAAAAGTGCAAATAAATCATTAAATTACTCAGTTTGCACATTAAAACATAACTGTAAACGATGAACAGGCTCCAGGTGCAGTACCAGGTTTGAGCCACTAGGGATCACTGTGCACCTAGTGTTCACTGCTAACGCGCTGTCTGTCTGTCCTGACTGGATCTGAGGACAACAGACTGGAGACTTCAGACATTATGCACTCAACGTTATTAAAGGTATTGTTCTGATATTAAGGAAATGTATAGGTTTCTCCACAATGAACTACATGTACATACTAATATATAAAGCAAGTATGACCAATAATGTAAATAAATATATGCCACCAATCCTAACCAATAATTATCCTCCACGCGCACACACGCACGTACACATACGTGGTGACAGCCTGATTGTGTCAGAGCTGCAGTGATTTATACCTTTGTGCCTAATCTTACCTTCCTACTGAAACTGAACACCTGTGTTAATGCAGTGTGATAATTTTTTTTTTTTAAACAGTAAATTGAATATGAAACAATCACTTTCTTTTTTACGGGGTTGTTTTTCACTACTTGACTGGATTGCAGTAAACAGTTATAAAAAAAACTTTAATTTTAAGACCAATTCTGCTGAAGAAGAAGTGTTCTGCTTTGTTTAAAGATTTTTTTATTTTCTTAAATGTGTGACCCTGCCTTTTCTCTCTCTGTTGTTTACTTACTATAATCACTTGTGCGTAAAACCAAAGCAGCTCGGCTGAGTGAAGGCGCTGTATGACCCGAGGAGCTTAGAGTGTTATTGTGATGAGAGAGAGGGAGAGAGAGGGAGAGAAAAGGGAGTGTGTGTTGGGACAGGAGGGCGCATGTACTGTGTGGAGAAACGTTAAAGGGTCAAACATCGGACAGAGAATGTAACCAGCGAGATTACGTTTCCTTTACATTGGTTTCTATCAGAATACTGAAAAAACAAACCGCTGATTAAGATTTGTAAAATGGTTTAACAACCTTTTAGTGCTTTCGTGTAACATGAGACGATCGATGTAAGTCCATTATCGAACAAAATCAACACGGCAGCAATTGTGCGGAAGAAGGATGAAAATTAAGTCCGACAATAGACTCACAACCACCAGCTGCTTCTGTAAGCACCCAAAGGCGATCCAAAAATGCAGCTCCATCAGTTTGACGCTGACATCGGGAAAGTCCACACAGTGTTATCGAAAGGGTTGGCACTCCGGGAGAAAAGCTAAATCGATGCGCTCTGGACGGCGCACAGCCAAATGGGCACCAGGGGCCGATGGGAAATCAGGGTGGGGGTGGTGCGTGTTTTGGAGAGGGTTGGACTTAAGGCAACCAATGAGAAAGTCTTGCGAGGTGGCTGATCTGACTGAGGATTTGTTGGGAGGTTATATACTCCACATCTCTTTGAGAAGGTACATTTAAACATAACTGTGTGGTGGAGAGAGGCGTACGAGAGAGGAGAAAGAGACACACACTTAGGCACAACAACAACAACAACACCTGATACTCTCTCATCAGGGATCCAGCAGCCAAATAAGGCATCTTATTTTGTGTTTTTTGGGCTTTTGTTGGAAAGATTGTGGAGATGTCCAACGTCCAGTTATCGTGCAGCGCACTGGAGAGGCTGGTGGCCAGGAGGACCTTCCCTCTCCACAGACGCACAAGTGTCTGCCGCAACCTCTTCGGACCGGTGGATCACGACGAACTAAACGGGGAGATGAAAACCAAGCTGCGGGAGATTTCTGAACGGGACCAACAGAGATGGAACTTTAATTTCGAGGCCAACGCCCCGCTGGATGGGGATTACGAGTGGGAAGAGGTGCCCGTGGATAAGACCCCGGTGTTTTATCAGAGCTCTGTACAGAACGGCAGGACCAGGGTGTCTGAGACACCCGTCAAGCAGAGGTCCTCCTCGGAGTCTGTTCTCCCGGAGACACCTGACATGGATGTACTGGAGCGCTTGGCCGTTCCCGAGAGCAGCAGCACTCCCTGCCCGGTGGAGCTTAACCAGGAGAACCGCACAGACAAACTCAACTCAGGGAAGCCGGCTCACAGACAGGTCCCGTGTGTTAGACGCAAGAGAACAGCCACTACTGACAACAACACACACATCACAGGTAATGAGACATTTTAATTGTTATCATGTTCAGGATGTTTGTGCTCTTTGCTTCGGGGCTCCGCCCTGTATCCAAATGATGCCCTTGTCTGTCGCTCTCCTCCTTGCGCAATTTTGGCTTAAGTGTATTTATGTGTATTAACTGTATTGTTTCTTTCCCACAGACTTCTTCGTGAAACGAAAGAGGGCTGCTGATAAAAAATCTAATGACATGAGCGCTTGCCACCACTCCAAGTCTCCAATCTCGGTGGAACAAACTCCACGAAAGAGGATCCGTTGAAGGTATGAAGATTTACCGTATTTTCTAAACTGTTCAAATCGTTAAATCTTACATGACAATTATGTTTTGTTAAATCTAGGGGGGGTCAAACGGTTAGCCTAATTGTTAAGAGTCGTGATCAGCTTGATGGTTGTCTCATAATCACTTATTTCTGTTTTGTTTTTCTTGCGTTGATAAGAAATGATTACGTGAGCCAAAAAAACACAGGCAGTCTTATCCTGGAGGGGGGGGTGGGGTGGGGTGAGTTTGTGGTGGTGAAATCGCAGTAGTAGTGATAGTAGTAGCTGTAGTAACACCAGAGGTTTGGGGGAGGGGGTTGTGCGTCACGATGTGGCGGGAAAAGGCTTGGGTAAAGGGTGACGCCTGCCGCTGGTGACTTCTCCTGTTTCCTCAAAAAGCTGACTCGCGTCTTTACGCGGAATGACTGCTCCTCAATCTTCAGAAGACTGATCGTGTTTTTATTCCTCCCCTCAGGTGTTTTGCACTATTTGCCTGCGCATTTTGAGGATCGAGATGGGGATGTTTTTCCCCGTTACTTAAAACGCCGGAGAAAGAGAAAAAGGCGGACGGTGTTTGGGAGAAAGAAGCCCAACCGGCCGGCTGCTTCGGCTCGGTGCGCCCCGGCGGAGCGTTACCTGAACACCGGAGCAGACTCTCAGGACTGAACGGTTTGGGTGGGGGGTGGGGGAGGGAGAGGAAAAAGAGGACATTTCGCCGAATGTCTTCTATCCAGTACAAATGTAGCATTCATTGTTGCTTTTGCATACAGCCACTCGACAGTGTTAAATGTTTTAACATCTGTGCAATCCTAAATTACTTTAAAAGAATTGTCTACACTGGCCAAAAGTGTACAGCTTTATAGAGACAATAGCCTATAAATGTTTATTTTCTGTTCTGTTTTTTCTGTAAATGTATATTTTTAAGACTATTCTAACTTATAATTTATTTATGTTTCTTTATATTTGATTTAGCCAAAGGGCAAACTCCTTATTTTATTTTATTATTTCTATTTTGTGTTATTGTGATGTTTTGCAATCATGTAGCTTGCCCATAGTAGTCAACACTTGAAAAATAGGTTTCTTTGTGTTTCTGAGCCGTTTTGTGTTTTCATACAAGTGCCCTAATTATGTCTTGTAAAAGATGAGAATAAAATATTTTTCACTTCAACTTTAAAGCAGATTTGGTGTGTTTTTGTCCAGTTTACTTGTTTTAGGTTGCGCTGTTTTGAAACTAGATGTGAGAGAAATTAGAGAGAAAAAGAGACACTGACGTCTTTTTGTGGTTTCTGCCTCGTGCGTTTAAAATTTAGAAAAACAATTGAAACAGCAGCTTCATCGAACACTTACTGGAAGCTGGCTGTATTCTCCTTATTGGTCATAATAGTACTTTCAGAGGTGATTGTTTAAATTATATTTCACACAAGTATTGCTGCAAAGAAAGCACAATATACACCACCACCAAGAATCCACTTAGTGTTATCGCACACATTTATGACTCTCCACCTCCCCCGGGGGCTCAGGTACAAGCACTTTTCATTGAGCTCCGCCTGTATCTGTCTGCCTCTATGGGCTCATGTACCTTGCGGAGGAAAAACGCATTCAGACGTGCAGCCTTGGGCCGCATGGCAGCTGCGGGATATAGGCTGGGATTTAAAGGCCCTTTCGCCCCTCTAAAGAAGCAGCAGCTGCCTTTGGATCCCCGCTTTGTCCGCAACGAAGACACCCCCACATCCACCCGCACTCAACAAGCCCTCTAAAGACCCACTCACACACACTGTTTACTCCGCCGTGGATACACCGGGCGTGGAGGCCACCTGCCAGATCTGGAAAAAGAAAACTACTAGTCTTTGTAATTGTCCCCGTCTATTGAAACAAACCATTCAACGGGTCATACTTGCAAGTTTACCCTTAATTGAAAGAAGCCAAACGCAGCAGCGTCTGAACTTGCACCGGGCCCGCAGCGCCCGTCACTGCGCAGGAAACAAAGGCACATTTCATAATTTTCCATAAGTTTCTCCCTTCGATTGAATTGCTTTGACTATCTGACACTAATGTTTTGATGAAAATGGAGACTTTTGATGGCCAGAGTGACTTTGTCAGCTCCATGCAGCCATAAGCTCTGACGGGCTTGTTCTGATTTCCAACACAAAGCGCTCTCCGGCTCCATTCTTTCCTTTTTGTTGCCATATGGCAAATCCATGTAGACATAGCCAAGACCCATTCAGTCAGCCACAGAATGTCCTGCATCAGAGAACAAAAGACACTTTGTCTAGCTGCTCTATTGATACGAATTGGCGAAAAAAATATTATAATTAATCTATGGCTATATCCAGCTAATTAACGCCCATATGCCCACGGGGAGCTGCGGGGCCATTCAGTGTAGTTTTGAATTCTCAATAGTTTACATGTTAAAGACAACAGCTGTTCATGTGTTACTTTAATGAAGTCCCGTCTATGTTGGAGACTGGACACATTCAAGGGCTCAAGTCCCCCCACAGAGTTAAAGGGGTCATCTTCCTTTATTTGTCCCTACAGCTGTGCAACTATATAAAATTTGTCCCCATAAATAGAACTTTAAATCGCATTCGTTTTCTCAAAAAGGTATTGAACCCGAGCCATTGCACGAGAGGTCATAGGTTAAGGCCCGAAATTCCACTCGGTAAGCTTCTCTTTAAACAAGAAAAAAACACAAATCTAGTTGTATTTTAAATCATTTTAATCAGACCGACCATGCATAAGAAGTCAGATTTGTCACAAAGAATATGAGCGTCTATGCCAAGGCCTTGTTATGTTTTGACCTGATGGATGATTAGAGTTTAAATGGGCTCTTCAGAATATGACAATTATGACTTAATTCAGCCCTGCTGTATGTATGGTGGACATAAAGGAAAGAGATGACAGCTAACATACAGACCTCGTTAACAAGCCCAGTGCAACAGAATATAATTAAACAACCAGCTGCTGATGGAGAGAATTCACTTCATGAGCCCTTCAGTCTCCCATCTGACCTTTAACTCACGTGCACAGTTTCATCGGTCTCAGTCATCAGTACAATCGTTATCAAATGTTATTTGCTTTAATCAGTGAGTTAAATCATACACAAACTACTGTGTAACATATATGTTACATTACTGACTTGTGCTGTTTTCAGTGTCATAATACAAATGAGACCTTCTGTGATCACCCTGAAAAAAAACGGATGAATGTGAATCAATAAAACTGCCGATTTTAACAAAAGCAATATTTTTTTCATTTAAGGAACACGACTTTATAACAGGACTTCATTCCTTTCAATCGGATCAAATTTAAATAATTTATAAACCATTCCATTTTCAGAAAAAGTGCGTAAAAAAGAAAACAGCGAATTAATTTTGTATCATTTATTTTTTAACTGAGCGATATAAATTTGGATCGCAAAAAAAGCAACGAAAACATTCATATGTAGGCTACACATATGTATAGAAGTCGTAAATCTGAGTCCATTCGATCTTTTTTTATTTAATCAAAGAAGTGATGTATAAAATAAATAGAGTCGATCTTAAAAAATGAAACTAATGCATGCACAATGCGTCTTCTGGGTGAGCTTCTGCGGAGTTTGTTAATTCTAATTAATCACATAATCACAATCACACAGTTCTCAGTGAAACGCGTCACTTGTCCCTTCAAAATGTTGCTCCTTTATGGGTCTGAAGTGGCAAATAATTTATCCACTTTGACATTAACAGTGGCTTTGAGGCTTCATGCGAATGTAACAACTAAAAATATAATTTCAGAGGAGAAAAAAAAACTGAAATCACATTTTCCTCTCAAAACACACAATTAACGGGATCGTCTGCAAAGGCTGCAATTAAATATAGAAAGGAGGAAAATCAGCCCAGGGGAATTAGCATTTTCCATGACCATCTGGCATCGGCGCAGGCGACAGGGAACAAAGGCGAGCTGGATGGAGAGGAGAGGCGAGTGTGCCATCGCATTGACCTGCAAATGAGGCTTTGTCACCCAGTTAAAGCTCCCTGACCCCCTTTACCCCCCTCACCAAAAAAAACTTCTTCTTTTTTTACCTTTAGCGTAACGAATGGAGGCCCGAATTCAGGTCTGAGTGTGTTTAGGAGCTGCAGATCAAAACAATGATTTAAAAAAGTGTCAACAACCTTGTGCTGCATTAATGCTTGAATTAGATTTGAATTAAATCAAACTGTTTCCAATATGCATTCCTCCTAGATTTGATAAAGTGAAGGCGAGTTATTAACGTTATCATTATTAAGGCAGAATGGAGGTAAATTATTCCCCATCGCTTTGAATTTCAGTTGTTTTTAAGGAATATAACACAAATGAGTGGAACACAAACTGAACGATGTTAAGATGTAGATATATTTGATTGAATGCTGGGCTTTGACCACCCGACGCACGGGCCTGTTGAGCCACTTTACGCACCAAAAGGCCTCTTTTCTTTTGTGCTTTTCTTGCACAAGCATCGCATTTATTTCCTGATAAATATAGAATATAAAACTCCGATTAATGAAGAAAGTTAATCACAATTTTTGTTTCCATCTCTGTTTTTTTGCCTCGATGCTTTTCTCCTGGGATCTTCGTTGCAATGACATACAAGTTTGAGTGTGTGCAGAGTGGTGTTTTGGAGTTGGTATGGGGGGTGTTTGTTGGATTGTTGAACACCTGTGACCCCCCCCCCCCCCTCCCTCCCTCCCTCCCTCCCATCCCCTGAAACACACACCCACACACGCATACACACACTCTCCACTCCAGTGAAGTGGGCAGACAGAGGCCCACGTGTTTGCATAAAGGTGATTGTATACGCAGGAGGGATCTGCTGTGTGTGTGTGTGTGTGTGTGTGTGTGTGTGTGTGTGTGTGTGTGTGCGAGATTAACATCCCCAAACAACATGGTCACACTTAATGGTCGCAAGAACAGCAAACCCTCTAACAAGTTAACATTGTGTACATTTCATTGATTCAGTTCTACAATTATTTGTATTTGACAGCAGGAGTTATTAATTTAAAGTAAAAGTTCTCTTCGTAGAACACACTCATGTTTTATGAGGGTATTATAGGACTGTAATGTTATAATGTTGATAATAAATACTAATTATTCGGGTACAATGAGGCCGCAGCAGAGCTTCAGTATAATCAGTCAAACACCAAATATTTTGAATATCACGATGACACCGGAGCCACTGCGACAGTAAATACCATAAAGTACAAAAAGAGGATCACAAAAGGCCCTTTAACCAATATTATAGACATTTTGTAGGTCAATTTATTTTTGTTTTGGTTCTTCTAGACGCAGACGTGCCCCAATGTTTTTCTTTTTTCTCCTCTCCTGGCCTTTTTCTCTTTACATCCACTCAGTATTCATGCCTGTGGGTAACAAAGAGCACGGCTCAATCCACGCAGGAGGCGGTGTGACAGGGAACTCGTGGCAGCTTTTCAAATATCTTCTTTCTGTCTCCTCCTTTTCTTTGCATCGCCACTTTGGTCTCGGTTGGAAGGGGGGAGGAGGAGGAGGAGGAGGAGGAGAAGAGAGAAAGAGGGGGGGGGGGGGTTAATCAGTCTCCCACCTCAATCTCTAATTCACTTTGCTCTCCCCACGCATCAAGGGGATCGGATTTAACACTGGCCAGAAGAAAAGCAGATCCTTTACAATGTTTCACAACGTGATGGAGCGAGAGGCTTAATGTCTGCGCTGCAGAAGTACAGCCGACTGTATTAGAAAGTCAGAGTGTTGCGGTTTAAACTGATTCTTAACTCATGCTTTTTACTACCTTTTAAATTGTGTTTGACAGTTTCTGTTATTATAAATGCAGGACATTTAATAAGCAATATGAAACTTCATTAAAAACTAGTTTTTTTTAAAATCACATTTTGAGCTTAAATATTGTTTTAACATTTTTTTTGCCAAACCTTAAATTTAATTTCAGCAAGAGCATAAATTAAATATAAATAAATAGCTGTGCACGATATATTCAGCTGCAGGTCTGCAATGAATTTGGCGCAATCGATCCATGCACACTGCAAAAAATATACATTTAAAAAAGTAAGTTTGTCCCATATTGACCGTAATATTGACCGTAATTTGTTTTGTTAAAACAGTTGTCTCTTGCATGATATCATTCAGTTTTTGTTTGTGAGGAGAAGCTTGTAAAATATATAAATGAAGGAAGAATAAGATAAATGTTTCCATCTCAAAGCCATGAATGACAACAAAGGTGTTCCTCTGACTCCCGCTGAGGCCTGACATTCCCACATTAGACGCAACACTTGACTAATTTACTGAAGGTGGACATTTCTTCCAGTGTAAAGCCCATCAATTAAAGGATGTCTGCTCTCTATAGGGCCGCCACTTTTCCCGCCTGAAAAGGTGAAGAGGTCACGCTATTGATTTGGCGCCAAACAGAGCGAAATTCCACCATTCTCATTCCACCACAGAGACACCCTAAACTATCCCAAATGTCTTCAGATGTTGAAAAGAGTTTGAACTCTTATGATAATTTACAATATATGCTAAATACAAAAATATATACAAAAATATGGACCTAGAAAGTTAAAGTCTGAGACAAAAAACTTTAATTAAATTTGCTGTGGAGTGAAAACACACACACACACACACACACACACACACACACACACACACACACACACACACACACACACACACACACACACACACGTCTACACGATCAGGCTTTACTGTATTATTTTTATTTTATATTACACTGCATGTGTCCCATTATTTAAAACAACATATTCACTCCCTATCTGAATTATTCGGTTCTTTTAAAAAGACTTTCCAACAGTATGTCCATGGAGATTTTGCAGCACCAACATGATAGATTACATCAGAAGTGACATGTCAACATGTCAAGCAGGAAACCTTTTGTGAAAGTCAACATACATTTCTTCCACCCAACTCTTTAACACAAAACAAACAGCATTAGCTGAAGGACCTGGTCATTTATGTGAGCAAGTGTCTAAGCTGCCAATGTGTCCTTGAGAAAGACACTGATTCCTGTTTGATTGATCCTGTAGCTGACCCTGAGCTGCAGTTATACAAACACTGCTCTCTGTGGCACCATCAATAGATTACCATTAACATTAACATATGTGTGTGTGTGTGTGTGTGTGTGTGTGTGTGTGTGTGTGTGTATGTGTGTGTGTATGTGTTTGCATTCCCACAGAGGACACGCATCAGTGATGTTATGTGATTATTGAATGCCTTTACAAATCAGATGTCAGGGGAATTGCCATCTACCCGACATGTGAAGGTGCCGTGCGGTCACTGAAACTTGTTCTTCCTTTTACGATTATTGCACAGAGATGCTTCAGAAGATGAAGGAAACTTTCAAACTGACTTCTCTAACTTTGAGTGAGTAAAAACGTGTCCAATGTTATGTTCTGATGCCTTAATTATTAGATATAGCTGTTTGACGTTCAGAAGCATCATTAATCGCAGTACTCAGCCTTGTTTTAATCCCTTAGTCCCGGTTTCCATATTGTAAATCAGTTTACAAAGAAAGCGAGCCTGTTGGCATGAGAGAAACAGAATAATAACAACGTTTGAGGCTGATGGCGATGCAGACAGCGGACGATTTAATCCTTCACTGCAGCTTGTCCGTGATGGGCTTGTGGCGTGTCAGCGTACAGAGGAAATCGTGTTGAGACAAGTTGTCAAAGCAGCGGCTCACGCTCAGTCAAACAACAACCTACTGTGGCCCTTTGAGTCTTACGCATACTGTACCTCTCAAAACTGCATAGCTTCACTCGGGAGTGATGGCTTTACAACCGGAGAGCCATATGCAGCTCTGCAGGAAGGGGCCTGCTTCATTGTGGCAGTAATTGGACAGAGAGGAGAGAGGAGGAGACGCAGATAGTGCGATGACACTTGAGAAATGAGATCTAACTCCATCCCAGTGCCAGTCCTGACAGCCAGAGTCCTCCACCTCCATTCTTCTACTCGCTCCCTTTGTCTGGATCCTTTTCACTCCCCCTGAACCAAACCTGTTCCCCATCACATCCCTTCTTGCATGGGATGTGAGTCCTATGTCGAGCGGCTGCTGTCTCTGTTTTATCTGTCCATCCATCCATCTCTGACGCCTCTCCTCGCTCCTCTCCTTCCTGTCTTCCTCTATTGGCAGAACAGTTTTCTTCTCCTTCAATCATCTTGGCTCATAAAACTTTGGGAGGAGGGCTAGCAGGCTGTGTTTTCAGGGCTGGCTTCACCGCTATGGGTGCACTGACTCGGACTAATGTTATTCACGCCTCACATTTGCTTGCCAGGTCCCATGAAAAGGGATGGCCACGGCAGCCTTTATGGGACACACAACAAAGGACCATCATTCATCAGGCTGCAGAGCACCGAGGAGCGGCAGAGTTCGGGTTCATCCCGCTCATCTCTTTGCGTTTGCTAGCATCATATTAGTTGCTTTATTTTGAAATAACAGCTACTTGCAAGTTGAGCAAAGTTGATGAGGAGCAGATGAAATGTCAAAAATCCATGTTCATGTTTTGTTTGGAGAAAGTTTGATTTGTTCTTTACGTTTGTATCACAAGGTACTGATGATGTGTGTGTTTGTGTGTGAGTGTGTGTGTGTGTGTGTGTGTGTG